>NW_017309246.1:44992-51185 GCF_000935625.1 Nanorana parkeri | reverse complement strand
TCTACCTATCATCTATCCATCCATCTACCTATCATCTATCCGTCCATCTATCTATCATCTATCTATCCTCTAACTATCATCTATCCATCCATCTACGTATCATCTATCCATCCATCTACGTATCATCTACCTACCATCTATCCATCCATCTACCTATCATCTATCCATCCATCTACCTATCATCTATCCATCCATCTACCTATCATCTATCCATTCATCTACCTATCATCTATCTATCATCTATCCATCCATCTACCTATCATATATCTACCTATCATCTATCCATACATCTATCTATCATCTACCTATCATCTATCCATCCATCTATCATCTACCTATTATCTATCCATACATCTACCTATCATCTATCCATCCATCCATCTATCTATCATCTACCTATCATCTATCCATCCATCTACTATCCATCTGCTCACTATATCATCCAGTCTTCTGTTCCTCTGAACACAGACACAGATCAATCCATCAATCAATGTGTCATTCTGATCCTCCTCTCCATTCCCTCTCCATCATTCCCTGTCCAGATTCATCAATCTCCCGTGTTACCTGCAGCCATCAGATCTGTCTCCTGTTACCTGCAGCTGGTCATTTACCCCTCCTGTAATGTCACTCTTGTGTCAGCGTCATCCAATGTTCTCCATTATTGCAGCTCTCTCTGACCCCCGGCTTCCTGATCAGCCCCCCTCATCAGTGACACAACCTGCCTGAGTGATTCCAATCCATCACTGGACACATCCTGACTTTCCCCGTCATTACAGCTGGGAACATTGCGCAGGCTTCACCCTGAGATTCTCTGCCATGTGACTCTAGGGCAGTGGTTGGCAACGCACAGGGCACAGGGGGTCTCTACTGTGACCCCTGACCCCAGATAAGGGCTGAATATAATGCCCGGTATATGCAATGCTGCAGAGGACTGTCACAGAATGCAGATATACTACAGGAACTCTACAACCTGTCATGTTCCCGGGGCTCCGGTTCTGGTGAATATTCTGCTGCACAGACACTTCCATTCTGGTGACGGTTTTGTCTGCCAACCTGCTGCAATCACACTGCGCTAACTCAGGCGGCCAATCTGTCCATCTGCTGGGGCCCCTTCTCATACTTCTCTCCATGCCGCCTCTGTCTGCCCATTCTGACTGCTATACTATAAGATGAATAAAAGACCGGACTGCGGCTTCTTGGTTGGATTATTGGGGGACACACTTTGGAGGGGAGGGGGAAGTGATTTTTGCTTCGTCCTCTCCAAATAATACAAAGGCATCCCAAATATTATGAACGGGCCACACACAATGCAGGTTGAGACAATGCACATTTTAGGGCCACATGACACAAGTGTGAAAGGACCCCTAGCATGGACAGGGGCCCGTCTGCTAAATAAATGGAATAGGTGACATGGAGCTGGTCTACACGCATTGTGCGTCCGTCCAGAAATGAAGGTTTGGTGTTTTAGTCATTATCCTCCTTTCTGGTCATGGTGTCCCTATTAATCTATTATCAAAGCTGCAGCTTTCGAATCCCCCGGACATCCTGTGTATCCTCCTTTGTGGAGCTTTGCTCTTGAACATGAGGTCCCCCTGTCCTCCCGACCCCCTCTGTGTGCTGTGTCCAGGGTCACCCCGTTCTCTTCTACGCTCCTCCATGTCTGCGGGTGCTGCGCTACCTGGACCACTGAGTGCTCCCCCCCTCCCCCTCCTCCCCTCCTCATCTTCCCTCCCTCCTTCATCTATTGATCTCACACTTTATCATCTGCAGACATCCAGACCTGGAGGACTTTGTGGTTTTCTTCCAGAAGAAGATGAAAGTTAGAGGCGAACCATCTCCCTCTGCCCTTGAAGGCGCACAGCCAAGGGAGAAGTAATAAGCAGCCGCCTCTGGTTTATTTATCACACAGACTCTCTACAGCAAAGCAGCCAATTATCAATCATCTCCGCACAGATGAAAGGTGACATCCGGTCGCTACGGGTTACCGCGCTTTGCATGTCGGCTCTTTGCAGTGCTGTATAAAAGGGGCCCCTGAACCCATGAAAAGAGCACTCAGATATGCAGCAGTTCGCTGATTAGACAATGCAACCTCTTTGTGTCTGTCAGTGTCCAGAGAAAGAATGAAAGAAAGAAAGAAAGAAAGAAAGTAAGGAAGGAAGAGTGTTAGGAAGGAAGAGAGGAAGGAAGGATGTTAGAAATGGAGTAGGGAAGGAAAGGAGGAAGAAAGGAAGGAAGGGAGTTCGGAAGAGAGTTTGGAAGGAAGGAAAGTTAGGAAGGGAGGAAGGAAGAGAGTTGGGAAGGAAAAGAGTTTTGGAAGGGAGGAAGAGTGTTACGGAGGACGGGATTTAGGAAGGAAGAAAGAAAAGAAAGAAGGAAGACAGTTGGAAGGAAGGAGCAGAGTTAGAAAGGAAGGAAGACAGTAAGGAAAGAAGGAGGAGATTTAGGAAGGAAGGGAGTTAGGATGAAAGGAAGTGTTTGTAAGGAAGAGAATTGGGAACGATGAAGAGAGTTAGGAAGGTAGGTAGGAAGAGAGTTATGGAGGGAGAAAGACAGGAAGGAAGAGATTTAGGAAGGAAGTGTCAGGAAGGGAGGAGGAGAGTTAGGAAGGGAGTTAGGAAGGAAGTGTCAGGAAGGGAGGAGGAGAGTTAGGAAGGGAGGTAGGAAGGAAGTGTCAGGAAGGGAGGAGGAGAGTTAGGAAGGGAGTTAGGGAGGAAGTGTCAGGAATGGAGGAGGAGAGTTAGGAAAGAAGTGTCAGGAAGGGAGGAGGAGAGTTAGGAAGGGAGGTAAGAAGTAAGTATCAGGAAGGGAGGAGGAGAGTTAGGAAGGGAGTTAGGAAGGAAGTGTCAGGAAGGGAGGAGGAGAGTTAGGAAGGGAGTTAGGAAGGAAGTGTCAGGAAGGGAGGAGTAGAGTTTGGAAGGGAGTTAGGGAAGAAGAGAGTATAATACAATCATTACAACATAATAAATGGAGGTGTTGTGGGATCACTTTGTGCCGATCCATTTTCATGTTTTTGCTTGGATCTCCCCTTTAACAAATGGCACCAATGCGGATTTTATTTCTGTATATTTATGCTCTTCAACACTGAGATATCTGTACATGACAGGGTCACTTTAAAAATTGTAAATATATATATATTATAGATTTTATTTACAGGGTGCAATATGCATCCAATCAGCATTGTTGCTCCGTCTGTTTCCTCTTTATTACACAATATATCCATCCAGAGATGTAAAATAATTAAAGGCAAAGTATAATGTTGGCACTCGGAGAGCGACGGTTTATTAGACCAAAGGCGGAGCAGCTGCTCACAGCGACCAATCACAATTCGTGTTTTTTATTTTTTTTCCATAAAATGAAAGGTGAAGCCTAATAATTAATACATTCCACTCTGTTTATAACTCAGAAATGGTTAACATCTGCTCCTGAGTCCTCACATTGATTTTAATATGTTTGTGCTATTAGCACCATCTGCAAGACAAACTTCACAGGCGAGTCTCCGCTGCTCCAGGAAAGATCTGAGGGATTCGGGGAGAGGTGAGAAAATTGCTGTCCGAATTGCAGATGTGTCACTCACAGAAATCGTTTGGTTTCATTATAATGTCAGAGGAGGGAGCGCTGAAAGGCCGCCGGCAGACTTCAAACAGGAGAAAAATGGCAGCAGTAGAGGGGACAGGGAGGGGACGGGGGACGGGGGGTCAGAGCCAAATCAGCTCCGGGGTCACCAGCAACATCGCTGAGAAAGTTGTTAAAGGGTCCCGGAGCTGAATGGAGACCTCAAACACAAGTAATCCCGGGACACATAGAGCGGACAATAGCCTGTTGGGGGTGGTAGTAGGCTGAGCGAATTTCTAGAAAGACCAATCATTTGTGGTTTGGTCATTCCTTCTGAAAAATTCCCGAAATTCCAAACCATAAGTCCCATTGAAGTCCATGGAAACCCGAACCAGGCTCCAAGAAAAGGAGCAGCACACATTGTGTAGAGGGGTTTGGGAAACGCCTGGCAGGTGAAGTGATGGAGTCAGAGAACATCCAGAACAACCACTTCCCTGAGATACTAAGATATAAATGGGGCTGGTGGGACTGGCAGTCATACTAAGGGTGCGTAGGGACCCGCAGAAGCCGATATAAGGCCAGGACAAGCTTTGGATCAGCCTATGGTACCTTTCTCCCAAAAGCCTTTGGGAACCACCAAAAATAACTCTGAAATTCGGACCTGGCCTTCTGACTCCATGAAATTCACTTCAAAATGAACATGACGTTTAGTGGAGATGCAACATCGGGAAATAAACTTTTCACTGTAAACTCCATAACAAGGACTAGAGGCCACCACCTAAAACTGGCGGAGAAAAGATTTATCCACAAAGGGCGGAAGGGATTCTCCTCAGTCAGAGCGGTTGCATTTTGGAACTCTCTGCCACAAGAAGTGGTATCAGCAGAGAGCGTTGAATCATTCAAAAATCAATGAGATACCTTCCTCAGACACCAGAACATACAGGGGGACAGGTACTCTTATATACAGACCACACAGGGACTCGTATACACACACACATGCACAATCACACACAGACACACAAAGGTTGAACATGATGGACTTTATTCAACCTCAACAGCAAAGAGTTTCCCGGCACACTCACCGGCCGGCATGCAAAAAAAAAACTTGTCTCATCGCTAAGGTTAATAACAGAGGTTTAGATACACGTCTTCTGCAGAAACTGTGAGAGCCGCACTGACGCGCCAAGGCACCTCTGTGTAGTGCGGGCCTAACTCTAAACGTCTCCATCTTGGTGCACATGTAGCAAAAGATAAAATCGGGTGCAGGTACGCTAGAAGGTAGCCCCCTTAAAGGCACAGGGACGCATAGGGGACCACGCACATCACAACGGCAGCTGAGACCCCCCCCCATGCGTCACTGCATCAAATCAGTCAAGCAAAATAAATGGTAAGCGCACTCATCAACTTATCACTAGCTATAAAGCGCGGTGCACAGGAAGGGCTTTATACAGTACAACAGCGAAAAGGTTCCCAGCACACTCACCAGCCAGCGTGCATGCAAAAGAGGGGCCTTGGCGCGGCAGTGCGGCTTTCACATTTTCTGCAGAAGACGTGTATCTAAACCTCTGTTTTTAACCTTAGCGGTGAGACAAGTTTTTTTTTTTGCATGCTGGCTGGTGGGTGTGCTGGGAAACTTTTTGCTGTTGTCCTGTGTAAAGCCCTTCCGTGTGCGCCGCGCTTTAAAGCTGGTGATAAGTTGATGAGTGCGTTTGCCATTAGTTTTGCTTGATTTATTCAACCTCAAATACTATGTAACTATGTAACATCAGAAATCTGGGGTTGACTCTAATGGAGACTTTGAAGACAATAAACTTGAGACACGTAGTGGTGTTATTTATAACGGTGCGCAGAGTGAATAGCTCTGCGAACGTCCTAGTTTTAGATTTTCAGTATGGCCACTAGATGGAGCCGAGGAGTATAGGAATTTCCCTCCAGTGGCAAATCTTAAATCTTAGGTGTTCGCAGAGCTGTTTGCTCTGCGAGTCTTTTATAAATACACCCCAGAGAGTGGACAATGGTGGGTTTAGGCTGTTAGCATATTAGAAAAGGTTCTGCCTTGCATTGGAATTAAAATGCTGCTCACGATAGGCCGAGTGTATGGGAGTGTCGGTATCACAGACTGGCTGGATTGCCCCACAGAAGCCAATCAGAATGAGACCTAGAATCTGAGAAAACCTGGGCGGCCATTGTGATGATGATCATGGATTCTTCCATTGTACATTGCTGGCTTTGAGCATGTGTACCATGAACATGGACCATGTGCAACTCCCAGCATGCTCGGCTGGCCACCCTGTGTACATTGCTGGCCCTATATATGTAACAATAATCATGTTTTCGTACACAATACATCGGAATGAATCTCTGAAAATGTTACATTGTGTCAGGCCAGAGATACTCGTATATCACACAATTCCTCTCTGGAGAACGGAAGGGGTTAATAGAGCGCGCGGCATGTGGGGTGACCATGAGCTCATATCATTTTCCACATAAATCACAAGTGGACTCCACCTGCACTCCACATCCAATTAGGACGGACGCACGGCGCTCATTACTGCGCGGTACTGGAGGGAGTCCCCTTATTACTGGCAGCACCCCGACTTCCCACCAGCAGCAAAGAGTTAAGAGCAGCTGCAGAACCCCC
>NW_017309246.1:44275-44622 GCF_000935625.1 Nanorana parkeri | reverse complement strand
GATGCCTGTGAAAAATTATATCATGGCACCGAGTGCAGCGCGCCGTATGTATGGAATATAGAAGCGAGATAATCTGTCGCTTATAGCGCAACGAAGGATGGACTGACACCCAGAACTGTGGTGATAGATCCAGCTAATGACACTGTAATAATAAGTATATGGAAATTGGTGTACGTGTCACAAGACATGTTATTCTGTTCAGCCAGACTTGTGATTTACACACCCCTGCTGGGCTGTACAGCCAGAACCTGAGCCTGCTAACCGAGAGCCTGCAGATCATTGGGCTGTAAAGATGTAACATCACAAGACTGAGATCCTTGGTAAAGAGCTGCTGGAGGTTGGGACTC
>NW_017309246.1:40968-44240 GCF_000935625.1 Nanorana parkeri | reverse complement strand
TGGGGGAGGGGCAGGTGTAGTTAGAGACTAAAAGATCTGTCAGTAGGTAATAACATCCATATTACTGACCAAACGCAGGATATACCAAGGCATGTCTCACACACCTCGTATTGCCCATTTATTGGCCCCCTGTGGAGTGGTTGGGTGGTGAGGACACAAGGGGTTGTCTACCCCGGGGTCCTGTTCTCTGTCCTCCCCAAAGAGAAAACCAATACTAATAAAAAATCTGACCCTTCCCCGCTCTACACAAAGCAGAATAAAGACAGTTGTGTACAGAGTTCCACTTTAAACACTCAGATACCTCAATAGAGGTCTCTGATCAGAGGGAGTCATGGGCCGCCGGGTCAGAGGGTCAGAAGATGTGAGCAGCTCCGTGATTGGCACACACCGGACTCACAAACCCAACATGGCGGATGGCGACATCGATGTGGCAGTGAAATAAAAGCCAAACAATCCGAATGGAGATCCTTCAGAGCTTTTCCAGCAGTGCAAACAGAGCTCCACCGAGGAGGTCATCAGATGTATTGCACTAGAAACACACATACAGACGTGCCGAGGAACAAGAGCTAACACTCCAATCCACATCTCCGGCTGGTCACAGAAAGACGCGCGGCATTCACACAGCAGCAAATTATAATCATTGTGTGTCACTTGTATCAATGTGTCCAGTGGGATGTGAACCGGAAGTAGAAGACATTTCCTGTGCTTTGTTATCAGAAACAGTTGCCTTGTTTTCCCCTCTTTCCATCCTTTCCCAGCTCAGTGCTGCTGATCTCCTGCACCCGCTTTCAGCCACATCCTGTCTACATGCACTTCCTCCAGTGTTGGCTGCATGTCATTGCTCTGGACTGGATTCCTGATGGTGACAACGGCGGACCACGGCGGAGCAATGTGTGTCAGCACGGCTCTTGTAGGCTTTCCAACATTTCAGTCCCGGTATTGGGACATAGTTAACTCCACCCGTGGGCGTCTCCAGACCAGGTGACACCTCGCCGTGTCGTCATCGCGCGTGCGCGGCCATCTGAGTGATGCCTGCCGGCGGCCATCTTGGCGATGGACGTCGGCAGAGAGAGGACGTCCATTGCCGGCGGGATGATGTATGCTACTGGGTCCCCTCCTTTCTCCTGACACTGTCGGGCTCCCGGTCCATGACTTTTTAGAGGGGGTGACACCAACACGACTGTCAGTCACTTTGATGTCACCCCTGCAATGGTGTCACCCGGGTGCGGGCCGCAGCCCCCGCACCCCCTGGTGACGCCACTGACTCCATCCACAGCCTTCCTCAGACCTGCCCAGTGACTGGGTGGACTGGCCTAGCTACAAGAGTAGCCCACCCAAACTCCACCTAGAATGATGTGGTGACCACCCACTCCCAGCCCCCATCACCGCAACGAACTCATTGTTGAGTTATTATTGCACGTGTGCATTGACTTAAATAAGGGGGACACTGTGATCCCAGGACATGGCCCAGGACTCAGCATCACCAGGACTGAGGTCCAAGATCCAGGACTGCTCTGACAAATCCAGGACATTTGGCATCTATACGCTTGTAGCCTTCACCAGGGGAGCCATTGACAGTGTGACAACGGAGGAGCACCATTGCAAACTGATCTCTGGGAAGATTTAAGAATGATTGTTTTTCCAAGATAAGGCCGAACCCAACACTTCACTTTTCCGACCGCCATCTCATGTCTATGGACCAGACACTGACAGTTCATCCGTCTTTATAAGACACGAGGAAACGGCCCATCCCCCCCACCATCCATTGCACACCTCAGCCAGTCCAGTGTCAGGCCCAAGGTTCTGCAGTTTGCATTGCTCATTCATTAAACTACCCCAGGTGGGCCGAAATCCTGAGTACGGGTACCACACCCCTGAGTCCAGAATCAAAGAAAGTAGGTTTTAATGGTGGCCCATGAGTCATAGTCCATAAGAGCAATGGGCGTCAAGGTGAGGGACCAAGGGTGGGAACAAACCCAGAATCTAGAGGACCACTGCTGCAAGTGGTGTCCTTGGTGGTCACCATTTCCAGATTTGTTCCCTCATGTGGTGCCCCCCCCCGGGCCGGTGCTAGACTGTTCCCTAACAGCCCCCAATACCCCGCTACTCACACACACCCGCGCGTGGCTCCATTCTCCTGCCGGCTAGCTTCACAGATTGAGTGGTCGAGGCTGCGCCCTAGTCAGCAGTGCGCCCTAGGTGGCTGCCTAGTTTACCTCATGGCACCACCGGCCCTGCCCCCTTCTCCTTGAGGGTGACATCCATTTCTCTTATCAGGTCTTTCTTGGCGCTTGGATGGCTTCTATAAAAACGTCTCCCTCCTGAAGAAGCTTTCACAGCGAAACGCGTCAAGCTGTAAACCATCACGGCGTCGTACACATACAGTTAATAACAAGTTCTTATAGTAATGGACTCATCACTTCGCCGTGAAGACAAAGAAAATGACTTTCATATGTAGATTTCTGTAGAGACTAATGGATCACAGGAGGTGTTTCCAGCCGCGTGAGCGAAGATTGTTTTAATTATGTGGACGTTGCGTAACCATAAAATGCGACGTTTTATCTCAGCGGCAGAATGTTCTGGGGGCTACCGGTAAATCGCGCTTCACTTCCATTCTGGAAATCGCTCCTTCTCGTGACACATGACCCTCCCCAATTCGGGAATACTGTGATGCCGTTTCGGAGCCTCAAATACAAAGTTACTTTAAAGAACAAGAACAGAAATCTCCCTTTACAATGTTGCCGAATGTTCCTCGGAGGATCTTCGTTACAAGAAATCATCGTTTCCGGGGATCTTTCAGCAACTTTATTTCCAAACCTCCCTATCAGGTACAGTGGATGTAAACCCCAACAATGAACTCCTCTTATTCGCTCCCTTTTGGTCTGTTAAAGGAGAACTATGGGGGTCTGGGCTTTTCCCCATAGTTCTCCTTAGGGTAAGGGGAGGACACAAACTAGCGTCCTCCCGTCACCCTAAGCTCAGTATATAGGGAGCCACAGCTCGCGGTATACTGAGACGCCGCAGGCGGAGCGCACCCGACAATTATGTCTGGATCCGCCCAGCTGCGTGACTGACAGCTGGCTCTGCCTATCTAGAGACAGAGCCAGCTGTACCCGCCCCCTCCCCCGTCCGTTCCGCAAGTCAGTCAGGCGCTGGCGGATTGGAGCGGGGAGGGGGGAATCCAGCCCCTCCCCCTGTCACGGCAGAGAGCCGTGACAGGATCGAGAGGTGAGCGAACGCCGGTATTTCTTCGCTCACCTCCCGATCTACTG
>NW_017309246.1:40699-40955 GCF_000935625.1 Nanorana parkeri | reverse complement strand
TAGAACTATGAGGTGAGTGAAAAGCCCCCCCCCCCCATAGTTCTCCTTTAAATATCCAATTGGAAGCATTTTGTTCAATATCAAACATATCTGTTCCACAAGTTCAGAAAATACCTGTTGATCCTGCCAGAAATCCAGGGAGCTGATAACTTCCTGTGCGCTCGCTCTCTGTGCTGACTGTTATCAGTTACATTGTTCTCAGCAGTTTCTAAGGACAACAGTACCGCACACACAAGAGCCAGGGGTTGTGGGAGTT
>NW_017309246.1:38898-40366 GCF_000935625.1 Nanorana parkeri | reverse complement strand
AGGGGGGTTTCTCATCGGGCATGTTCGGGGGGGGAGGGGGGGGGTTGGAGGTTAGTTGCTATTGGCGCACATTACTGGGGGGGCTTGGTGGCAGCTTGTGGTGCACACTATCCCACCCACCCAGCTCAATGACGTCACTGGTTGCCGGGAGCCGTGCAGGATGCACCACACAGTTGAAAATATTGCTCCCCACCATGCCACCTGGGCCTCAAATACCCTCATTTCTTATATAATCCTAAAATTGGGGTGGTTGCTCGTGGTGGATGTTCAGGGAGGAGGGGGATCGGCTCCTGGTGTATAGCGTCCCGCCCAGCTCACTGACATCGCTGATTGCCAGGAGCTCCTGGCAACCAGTGACATCAGTGAGCTGGCCAGGATGACAGCCAGAGCGTCCCAAGCAACCTGGGACGGTCTGGCCGGACAGAGGGAAGCAGACACACCTGCTCCGTTCCCCCCGCCCCCCCCCTTTCCCACATGACCCAATGAGATGTCATACAAAGCCGTCCACAACTCCGCCCCCGGCTATATCTCAAACCTGGTCTCAAAGTATCACCCTAACCGTCCCCTATGCTCCTCCCAAGACCTCCTGCTTTCCAGCTCCCTCATCAACTCCTCCCATGCTCGCCTCCAGGACTTCTCTAGAGTCTCTCCCATCCTATGGAATTCTCTACCCCAACCTGTCCATCTATCTCCCACACTGACTGCCTTTAGGCGATCCCATAAGACTCATCTCTTCAGGGAAGCCGATCCCACCTCAACCTAACCGCTCAACCATTCATCCCCACACAGCTCCCTCCTCACGTATCACTGGCCCCTCCCCTTTTAGATTGTAAGCCCTCAGGGGCAGGGCCCGCCTTACCATCTTGTCTTGAATTGTATTGTGATTGTAATGTCTTCCTTACATTGTACAGCGCCGCACACACTGTTGGCGCTCTATAAATCCTGTATAATAATAATAATTTGAGGCAACAGGCTCAGGGAGAAGGAGGGGGTTCTGTAGTCCTCTCTTGTATCTGTTGTCCTGATGATACAGAACGGTTAGTGAGCGTTGTCACCCTGGGACAGGAAGTGTGTTATTGGCATGATCACCAGGTGAAAATAAAGGAACCAAAGCCAGAAAAAAGAAGACGAATGCAGCCGCCACATCTAGGGATGGGTAATATATCTGATTTTTTCTTCTTCTCTGGTTTAGAAACGCTGTAACGCCTTCCGATTGCCGCTGACGCTGGGACTCTCCGTACTTCTCGCAGAAGCTCGTTGGCGCACAAAATAAAAATGCAATAAATGTATTTGCAGCTTATTTCATTATTTTTACACTCGCGCTCCGCTCCCAGCACCATCGGCGTCCGGTGACATATAAAAAAAAAAGAAATTAATTTCCCGCTAATATGAAACCAAAGTGTTGTTACCGGCGGAGAAATCTGGGGAATCAGATATAAAACAATAACTTCATATTAGAGGGAGGCAG
>NW_017309246.1:38177-38862 GCF_000935625.1 Nanorana parkeri | reverse complement strand
AATAGCATAAGTGGTGACCCCCCGGAGACAGCCGGAACCACGCAGCACACCACGAGGGGGCTTCAGCTGAACCAGGATGTGCAGCAGACAAGGCGTCATCCGCGCGGAAGAAGAATGTCCAGATCCTGGCCTCATATCACAGGATTCTGGAGGTGCCAGGCCTCATATCACAAGATTCTGGGGGTGCCTGGCCTCATATCACAGGATTCTGGGGGTGACTGGCCTCATATCACAGGATTCTGCGGGTGCCTGGCCTCATATCACAGGATTCTGGAGGTGCCAGGCCTCATATCACAAGATTCTGGGGGTGCCTGGCCTCATATCCCAGGATTCTGGGGGTGCCTGGCCTCATATCACAGGATTCTGGAGGTGCCTGGCCTCATTTCCCAGGATTCTGGGGGTGCCAGGCCTTATATCACAAGATTCTGGGGGTGCCAGGCCTCATATCACAGGATTCTGGGGGTGCCTGGCCTCATATCACAGGATTCTGGGGGTGCCTCACCTCATTTCACCGGATTCTGCGGGTGCCTGGCCTCATATCACAGGATTCTGGAGGTGCCTGGCCTCATTTCCCAGGATTCTGGGGGTGCCAGGCCTTATATCACAAGATTCTGGGGGTGCCAGGCCTCATATCACAGGATTCTGGGGGTGCCTGGCCTCATATCACAGGATTCTGGGGGTGCCT
>NW_017309246.1:27261-34898 GCF_000935625.1 Nanorana parkeri | reverse complement strand
GGTGCCTGGCCTCATATCACAGGATTCTGGGGGTGCCTCACCTCATTTCACCGGATTCTGCGGGTGCCTGGCCTCATATCACAGGATTCTGGAGGTGCCTGGCCTCATATCACAGGATTCTGGGGGTGCCTCACCTCATTTCACAGGATTCTGCGGGTGCCTGGCCTCATATCACAGGATTCTGGAGGTGCCTCACCTCATTTCCCAGGATTCTGGGGGTGCCAGGCCTCATATCACAGGATTCTGGGGGTGCCTGGCCTCATATCACAGGATTCTGGGGGTGCCTCACCTCATTTCACCGGATTCTGGGGGTGCCTGGCCTCATATCACAGGATTCTGGGAGTTCTTGGCCTCATATATGGTCCTTTGCTTAATTTCACTGAATTTTGGGGGTCCCCGGCATTATTTTACAGGATTCTATAGGTCCTTGGCCTCATATCTCAGGTTTCTTGGGAATCTTGACCTCGTCTCACGGGATTCTGGGGGTTCTTGACCTTATTTCACAGGATTCCAGGGTTATCTAGCTTTATTTTACAAATTCTGAGGTTTCCTGGCCTCATTTTACAGGATTCTTTGGGTCCTTGGCCTCATATTTTAGGATTTCTGGGATTCGTGATCTCATCTCACAGGATTCTGAGGTTGGCTGGTCCCATTTTACAGAATTGTGGGGGGTTTGTCCTTATTTCACAGGATTCTGGGGGTTCCTGACCTCATTTTACATAATTCGGTAGTTGCCTGGCCTTATTTGACAGACTTCTGGGGGTTTTTATCCTCATTTTACATAATTCTGTGTTGCCTGGTCCCATTTCATAGGATTGTGAAGGTTCCTAACCTCATTTTACAGAATCTTGGCGGTTCTTGTCCTCATTTCACAATATTCTGAGGGAGTCTGTCTTATTTCACTGGATTCTGGGGGTTCCTGACCTCCTTTTGCAGAATTCAGGGGGTTCTTGGCATTTCACGTGATATTCAGAGACCGGAAGACTTATATCGTACATTGGGGCGCTCTATGGGAAGTTCCCTGTGTGGTGAAGGCTGTGTGGCCCTGACATCTCACATATCGTTGTGCATGCCTCACACGCCGCCAGCATCTTGTGTACACGGATGTGTTTGTGTTCTGTGCGTTGCTCGGATTGAAGAATGTCAGGAATTTATGACTGGAGATCTGAATAAGTCCCACATCATCCACCTGATATCCTCAGGGGTCCAGCTCTGTCCATCTGCTCTGTTGTCTCATCCACCAACTCGGCCCTCCAGCCCACAGAGTCCCGCTTGACCCTCCCCACCTGTCCGATGGCTCCTCATTGTGCCGGGGAGATTTCTCACTTCCTCTGTATTGAGGGGGGCCAGTGAATGGCATTGTATCTGTCCTCTGTGAGGGCTTTCATGAACTCTCTCCATCAGTATCTCCGGGCTTTGTGTGTCTGTCTCTGCCCCCTCCTTCCACCCACGCTCTGCACCCCTCTCAACAGATCAATGTCTCTTCTCTTCTTGTAGGTGTCACATTTATCTCTGGACTTCATGTTTGAGTCAAGAAGAGGAGTTAAAGGGACAATCAATCTTAGTGAACATAGTGCGACCCCTCCGTGTCCTTCTCCCGCCTCTGGCCCCCCAGGAGAGGAGCTCTATACCCTCTGCAGTCCATGGGAAGAGTTTATCATTTATTACATTGTTCTTCTTTGGCCAAACTTAGTCCACGGCGATTCCCAGAGCCTGAAAACCCTCAACCTAGCCCCCGGTGGGGGTTGTAGTCTTCTGGCCTATCCACAGTTTACAGCCAAGTTGGAGAGAGAGGACCAACAACCTCCCAGTGTGGATGAGAGCGATGGAGCCCAACCTGAAGCACGGGTGCCACATGTGACCCTTTGGCACCTATTACTTGGCTCTTGTGGCCCCTGCAGCCAGTATTCAGTATTTAGGTGCTTACTCGGGGCCGGTAAAGGAAAATATTTCTCAGTCTGGATTCCAGTAATTAAATAGTTTTGTTTATTTATTTTCCATCGTCTTATTTTTTTCTGCGTTTTCTTTTCTGTTTTTTTTTTAAATCTTCATAATGGATCTTGGTGAGAACGATATAAAAGCTTTTTAGGGAGCTGTAGGGAGCACAAATGTTGAATCATTGATTTGTAAAAGTGCTGTAATAGCCATGATCTCTAACAGCCTCCTGTAGTATGTCTGCAGTCTCTGACCATCTCCTGTAGTATGTCTGCAGTCTCTGACCAACTCCTGTAGTGGGTCTGCAGTCTCTGACCATCTCCTGTAGCATGTCTGCCGTCTCTGACCATCTCCTGTAGCATGTCTGCCGTCTCTGACCAACTCCTGTAGCGTGTCTGCAGTCTCTGACCATCCCCTGTAGCATGTCTGCAGTCTCTGACCATCTCCTGTAGCCTGTCTGCCCTCTCTGACCATCTCCTGTAGCATGTCTGCAGTCTCTGACCATCTCCTGTAGCATGTCTGCCGTCTCTGACCATCTCCTGTAGCATGTCTGCCGTCTCTGACCATCTCCTGTAGTATGTCTGCAGTCTCTGACCAACTCCTGTAGTGGGTCTGCAGTCTCTGACCATCCCCTGTAGCATGTCTGCAGTCTCTGACCATCTCCTGTAGCATGTCTGCCCTCTCTGACCATCTCCTGTAGCATGTCTGCAGTCTCTGACCATCTCCTGTAGCATGTCTGCCGTCTCTAACCATCTCCTGTAGCATGTCTGCCGTCTCTGACCATCTCCTGTATCATGTCTGAAGTCTCTGACCATCTCCTGTAGCATGTCTGCCGTCTCTGACCATCTCCTGTATCATGTCTGAAGTCTCTGACCATCTCATGTAGCATGTCTGCCGTCTCTGACCATCTCATGTAGCATGTCTGCCGTCTCTGACCATCTCATGTAGCATGTCTGCCGTCTCTGACTGTTAAGGGTCCCCTATATCAAGTAAGTTGACCAGCACCGGTTTGGACCCACACATGGGAACACATGTCAATTACATGCAGCCAGGCAGTGTGTCTGGTGGGAACAGAACCCGGGAACTCAGTGCCGCAGGGAAGGCCGGATTTACTCTCTCTGCTGCCCCAAGGCCAAGTTCCTCAATAGGCCCCCCTACCCGCCAAAACCCCTCCCCCTCCCTCCCAGTGGAGAATGGAAGACCTGCAGGCTGCAGACAAGTAATCTCAGCCACATCGCCGGGATCACGTGTACAAAACAAGTGGCGGCTTCCCCTGCCGTACATTTATCTCTGCTTGCCCAGAGCCGGGCTAAATGTAGAAAACAACTACCCGCCCGGCGCCCAGAACTGCATGTCCCGGGCATCTGGAGATAGGAATTCTACACCCCTGCCGCCCCTCTACTCCCTGCTGGCCCCTCTACTCCCTGCTGCTCCTCTACTCACTGCTGCCCCTCTACTCCCTGCTGCCCCTCTACTCCCTGCTGCTCCTCTACTCACTGCTGCCCCTCTACTCCCTGCTGCTCCTCTACTCACTGCTGCCCCTCTACTCCCTGCTGCTCCTCTACTCACTGCTGCCCCTCTACTCCCTGCTGCCCCTCTACTCACTGCTGCCCCTCTACTCCCTGCTGCTCCTCTACTCACTGCTGCCCCTCTACTCCCTGCTGCTCCTCTACTCACTGCTGCCCCTCTACTCCCTGCTGCTCCTCTACTCACTGCTGCCCCTCTACTCCCTGCTGCCCCGAGGCCGGGCCTCGGTTGGCCTTGTGGGAAAGACATTTGCTACTTTTAAGGCTTGTACCCATGAAACATACAGACCTTGCCATCAGCAGTAACATCCATATGCTAATATCCATGTAATCATCGGATATAACACATATAAAATGTCGGCAGACCGCATTCCTGGCAACGTTTTCAGGGACACTTGCGGGTCCCGCCATCAGATACCTTCACAGCGAGTCACATGACAAGTAGTAATTAACGTCTCTAAATGAGAAGTGATGACATCATCGGTGCTCTCTAAGCACACAGTAATGAGTCCGGACTCTGAATATACAGCACAGCGTTCATTTGTATTCATATTAATTTGTATACATCCGTTTATGAAGATTTTACATCGTTAGCACAACATCCCCCCCCCATTGTATTTCCAGCAAAGTTGAAGCTCCCCAGTCTGGTCCTACACTGGGAATACTGGGCCCCCCAGTAACATACTGCATAGAGCGGTGAGATGCTGTACCCCAAAGTTATAGCCGGTCTGATGGACGCGCAGTGAGGTCGGCGCTTCCTGTGACTCACGATTGCTATCTTCTCCATCTTCTGTAATGAGCTGTCACAGGAATGAGGACGCTCCAGATTACATAAGACTCAGGCAGCAGCATTATGTGCAATTACAGTGATGACACATAGGCAGCAGGCCGGTATGTTCACCTGTGGCAGGAGGAGGGCGCACCCCAGGGCTGCAGCCTGTCAATGGTGGTAACGGGGGCCCCGGGGTGATCGGAGAATCGACACACAATGACAACTTGCTGGTTTGTCTTCACTGAACTTCTTGTACTCTGCAATTGAAATAGGTCACAGGAACAAGGACACATATATAAAATACGTTCCGGCTGAGGGAGAAGAGGATGAAAGAGCGCAGGATGGATTCTGACAATCCCGGTATTAATGGTCCCTAAACCCGGATCTACTGCAACCATTAACATTGGCGTAATCTGCCCCTGCGAAACCTTTCGAAGCAGAACACTGCAGATCTACCGGGTATCAGAGTCCATCTAAGCAGAGTGCTCATTTCTGAGCCCTGATGAAGAGGGAGCTTGCTGGCCCTCGAAACGCATTGACTGATGTATATGATTCTTTTATGGACAATGAAAGCATTTTGGACTCTTTCACCATCAATGTGCTGTACTTGCTTTGTGTTACTCTTCTGGGTACCCACCAAAGGGGAGATTTGTTCCACCTCAGCTCATCAAACAATGATGGTCTTTTTGGACAAGTGATGAGGTCCTTCTTGATTCATTCCTTTGCACTAACCATTAGGCAATGTAGACGTGGGCCCAGGGCTGACCCTATAATGGGGCAGTTTGGTTGCCTCGGGTGGCATCTCATTGGGTCATGTAGGGACACACCTGCCGCCCCCTTTCCGGCCGCAGCATTCCAGGTTGCTGAAAGCTCATAGCAACTTGTGACGCTCTGGCCGTCGTCCTGCCCAGCTATCTGACATCACTGGTTGCCAGGAGCTGAGCGGGACATCCTGGCTGCATGGTGTCCGGCCCAGCTCCTGGCAACCAATGTCCCCTACCCTCCGGCAGCGAGATGTCTATGGATGCCCCTACAAGTGCCTATAGACAGCGGGGATAACGAGGGGGCTTTTCCTTGTATTGAAAGGTCAACATCACTCCAATTCAAACATGAAAACCATTTATTGGCACATATTTGCCATGCAATGCAGGCGTTTTTTCGGGGGCCTCACAGGGTCCCCTTCATCAGGGCTCAGAATCAGGCTCCTCATGGGTGGACGTCTCTGAACTTTGTGTTATCTCGCGGTGCCATCCGTGGTCACTCAAAGCACCCACCTGGACCATACAGGTCTACGTTACTACTAACCGGTAAGGAGTGCAGCAGGATACAGTACATCAATACTTTTCCTTCTATTGGCCAGCATCAGAAGAAGTCCAGTTATCTCCTACAAGTCCATTCAGGCCCGCATTTCCCACAAGGCCACCGAGGCCCGGCGAAGTTGCGGGGAAGTTGGGGAAGTTGCGTCTCTCTCCTCTGGTTCCGTCCTCCGGGCTCCGCTGCCGAGTCCGTCTCCTCACTGCAGTGAGCGGCAGCGTTATAAGTAACCCTGCCGCTCCGTGTACACAGTGATAGGGGAGAGCTGTGCTGTGCCGTGCTGTGCCGTGCTCTTCCTCTCTCACATGTCACAGGAGTTCCAGCACAGCGCTGCGCTAGAACTCCTGTATTGGAGGTGACGGGGGTCAATAAGGAGAACCTGTCACCTCCAATTGCTATCACACAGGGGCTTGTTATCTCCTGTGTGATAGCTTGGCTGGCGGGGAGGGGGGCGCATTGCGGAACCTGGCCTTGGGGTGGCAGGGAGAGCAAAGCCGGCCCTGAGTCCATTGGCACATTGTCCTCATCTCCCCGGACAAGTAAAACAAGAACATGTCCCGTGTGATCCTAAAAGATGAATTTTGCTTCTAGATGCCAAAGCTGAGTGCTTCCAGGCTCCAGTGATGGGAATCCGGCTCTGCTGATCCCACCATTGTAGGAGACCCGAGATGCAGCTAGGGGGTGGTGACTGGTGAGATAACATATAGGGTGGAGGTGTACAGCAGAACCAGACCATGAGATCCTCTCCCATAGTTCCCAGATGATAACTCCTCTACCCATCAGAATACAGTGCCAGGAGGGAGTCGCCTCCTCGAGGGGAGATGAGATTCCTCCGAGAATTTACAGCAGGGCACAGGATACAAAGAGATAAACGTTTCCGCGGATTGCACACCGGAATCATTATTAAACTTTGTATCCTTCGCCTGCCATAAATTCTTTGGGGGAGTCTGCTCTCCTCCCCGCAGTGTTTCACGTGGGAAAGAAGGAATGGCATTAGAAGTGCAGAGAGTATACGGAGGCTCTTGGACGAGCAGTCTGGCAATTCTGGCATGAGGCGTAAATATGAATGTGTCTGGAGGGCTACGCATAGGGAAAATATAACGGATGAAAGCAGAGTTGTCACCTTCATTGATGAATCACAATTTGCGTTTTATCTTCTCAGAGAATAAAAGAGGAACTTTGATTTGTCACTTTCATCTCCTTTCCTTGGGGGGAAATCAGGTCTATCGGATGAGCAGCCCAACTGAAGGAGCTTTCATGGCAGGACACCACTGCTGCTAATTCCGAGGTCATGGCTTGGTGTTGTCACCTTGCAACAGGAAATTGTGTTATTGGCGGGATCTCCAGGTAAGGAACTAAATGATTCGCTTAAGAACATTGTATGCAGTGATGCGATATGCCAAACATACCTAAAAATACATGTCAGGACTTCATACACTTTAAAGCCATAGGAAACATCTGGCACATTATGGTGCACTTACCTTACAAGAGTGCCCAGGGCCATCCTTATAATGAGGCAGCCTGAGACTGTTGCCACAGGGCCCCATAGCAAAATTTTGTACGGGGCCCTGTGATTTCTAGTTCCGCCCCTTGCAGACCCCACCTGAGATCCCACACAGCCCACCTGAGAGTGACCCTGCAGAGCCCACCATAGACTCTCTATGGTGGGTTCTGCAGGGTCTCAGGCGGGCTGGTCACACCCCTGCACACCTCTTACCTGTCAGCCCCGATCCGCTGTCAGCCTCCTCCACCACCAGGCCCCGCCTCCTCCTCCACGGTCGCTGGCAGGCCCTGCCTCCTCCTCAGTCACCGGGCCCTGCCTCCTCCTACGCTGCCGACGCCAGGCCCCGCCTCCTCTTCTGCTGCCGACGCCAGGCCCAGCATCCTCCTCTGCAACTGCTGGCTGTGACTGACTCAGCAGCGGCTGTAAGGAGTAATGCGCCGTTGCGCAGCAGTGCGTTCCTCCTCACAGCCACCAGTGACAGCCAACAGCCGGCGATGCCATAGCGACCCCTTTGATCCTCATCTTGGCCAGGCCCTCCTGTGCTCCGGGCTGCATAGTGGCCACTTGGGTTGCGGTGGTGATAGTT
>NW_017309246.1:26177-26799 GCF_000935625.1 Nanorana parkeri | reverse complement strand
TGAAGGGAACGTTTGGTTGGGGCCCGGGGGGGGGGGGGGGCAATGTTTGCAGTGTGCCTGCCCCCCCCCTTTCCGGCCTGAGCATCCCCGGATGCTAAGAACCAGGCGGGGAGGTGAGCAAGAACCAAGCACATCTCTCCGGCAAGCTCTTAGCTGCCTGGAATGCTCTTGCCGGCGTCACACCGAGCTCCTGGCAGCCAGTCACGTGGCGCTGCCCCCCCCTTCCCCTTGCCACCTCGGGCGACAAAAAGCCTAGTGACGCCCCTGACTGTGCCCTTCTCCAGGACTGAGCGATGAATCCTCTGCCCCCCATTTGGTCTCCTGCCACTGGCATCATGGGAATCCTCTTCAGCCATCGGGTGGCCACCGACGATGGAACTCCTGCGTATTAACATTACATCCTCCCCAGCATGCTAGAGAGGCTGTGGATGAGCTGCGAGTGTGCAATGCATGGCACATGCTCTGTACACTGCACACAATATATACAAATAACTGGCGGGAGAGACTGAGAACTTCTTGGCAGCAGAGACTTTTCATGCATCTTCTGCCAAAACTCCCTACCCCCCAGCAACTTTATACTTGTTCACTTTACTTTTACCTTCCGCTTTGAGTATACTTTAAG
>NW_017309246.1:21334-25659 GCF_000935625.1 Nanorana parkeri | reverse complement strand
TATATATATATATATAGAATCACAGCGGCATCATGTGATCTCCTCAATAAAACTTTATTGTAAAATCACATCTTATACTTACAAAGGTAACATTGACATAGAATCCATTAAAAGAGAGACCCGATCTATGCACAGGACGCAGGAAATGTTCAACTGTTGATACCGTTCGGCACCCGGTCTAATGCGATTGAGTTGTGGACCCTCTTCATGTTAGCTATGAAAAGGGAGGGTCTGCCCTCGAAACGCGTTGCTTGAGGCTGTGGCCACGTGCTGCTGAACAGAATCTACAGTTGAATATTTCCTGCGTCCAGTGAGTAGAGTCGGCCTCTCCTTGGATGGATTTCGTGTCGTATACAGTATTGCTGATGACTTTTGTTAGAATAAGATGTTATTTTACAATAAAGTTTTATTGAGGATATCACGCGATGCCGGAGAGATTTCTCTTTCCTCTATGGTGTCACACAAGGATTCCCAGTCTGGGGATTGCTGGAAGGTCGTGACTATCTACTAATAAAGTTGTATCAAACCCTCACAGACTTCGAGAGTAATACATTCCGACGAGCCAAATGAACCTTCCCAGATAAATAATCAATGACACACAATTCATGTATTACAAAGCTGCTGTGTGCCCCTGCGTCCTCCTCCTTCAGTGCTGCTTCTCTGAACTTCCTGTCAGGGAGAGAGTACCCTGGCGAGCAGAGTCTCTAGCTGCTGTCAATCAATTAGGGTGGAGGCGGGAGGAGGAGGAGCAGGGGCGTGGCTTTCCATCCCTTGGCTTCTGTACCTGGCTGGAGACTGAATGTGTGAGGAGGCCTCCCTTGCACCTCGTGTCCCGAGGACTCTGGGGATGGGAACAGAGTCCAAGTAGACAGCGTGTGGCACGGGTACCAGTGGTGATAACACCGTGCAAGCCGAAATCCAGGTGCTTTGGTTGTGCAGGGCACAATCCGAAATCCAAGTCAATGAGCCAAGGTCACAGCAATGGGGCAGGAACGGTACACAGGGGTGAGGCAGAGGCAAATCCGAGGTCAGGGGCAGGCAGCAGGCAAGAATGGTCAACACAAATCCGGGTCAAAGTAAAGGCAGGAATCACAGGAGAGCTGAAGATAATCCAGCAATATGGTGGCGCTCAGACTGAGCTTATATAGAGGAAATTATTACGTTAATGTGTCACTTCCTGTGCGCCGTTTGGCGAGCTTTTTTGCGGCTGGTCGGTGGCACACGCTTATGGAAGAACGCGTTCCTCAATGGTACTGGAAAGCGCACTTGGCGCATGCGCAGTGGCAGGGGGGTTGCTGACAGCTGTGTGTTTGACTTTATGCCAGGAGCGCGCACACAAGGGTGGCTCCACGGGACCCTGAAATGCAATGGAGCCACTCTAACACAGGAAACACACAGAAGGGATCCTGTGATCAGCTCATTAAAGAAGATAAAGGAGCAGATCAGATGAGTGCCAACGCCAACCGCTGCAATAGTTACATACAATTTTAGGGTTTAATAAAACTCTTTAGAGAACTTGAATGAATGTTTAAAGGAGAAGTTTGGTGGTTCGGTGCCAGGGAAGGTGTGCCAGGCCGTCTGAAACAACTCTGTTCTTGGATGAGAAGTAAATGGCGAGGATTAGAGGACTCAGCAGTTCAGATTACTGCGCGGCACGCCAGGACACATCTTCCTGACACAGCAATAACATGCCGAGCAAGTGCCCGGGGGCATCGAGCGGGCAGCACCACACACACAAGCAGCGGGGGCCATGCCAACCTCTGGCGATTGCTGGAGACGTCTGTAGGACGCACCCAGCTCCACACCTGAGCGCAGAGCAGCGTGATCGCTGAGGGCAGCAGGGCGATCCGCACACAATGCTGGCAGCAGAATGTCAGATAAAATGGGGGATTTTCCAGAGCTCAGCACTAAACTATGCCGAGCGGTGACACACCTGTGTGGAGGACTTTGCGGTTAACCTGCTGCTCACGTCCCGGGACAGATACAGGTGGGTGTTACATCGTGCCGCGTATTCACGTGTCCGTATGGAGTGTCCTCTCTCCACATCAGCCAATAGGATTCCAGGCCCATTCACACAAAAGCGTTCCGTTACGGTGCAAAGCGCATTGTCGGGTTTTTTTATTCCATTAGTGAGATTTCCCTTCGAGGAAAAACACCCGCCAAGAGTAACAAGATAAAGATTCCATAGCCTATTAAAATATAAAACAACAAGACCAGCTTTACTGCAACACCTCATAGTTCTCCTTTAAGAACTTGGCTGTCATTTGGAGACTGATTGGGAAAGACACAATGTAGCGACCTCCCACCAGTTCCATGTGTATACATTGTGCCTCGTATGCAGACTTACTTCTATGGTGTCTGACTCTTCAGTTGAGAGTCAGGGGTCAGAGGTCAGCTCAGCTCAGGTACACCCCTCCATGTAATTGTATTTCTTTTACTGACACACAATGGCACCCCCCCACCCCCATGTGTCCCCCTGTAACAGTATAAGACGGTTCTGGGGAGGACAAGGTAGGGATCGAGGAGGCGGCGGCGGCGGCGGGTGAAAATCTGTGAAAATGAAATAAGTTGAGATCACAACGAGAACAATGCAGAACTTTCTCAGCTAAAACCTGGAAAAGGGCGGAGCTCCAGTCAAGGTACGCGCCTGAAATTCAATCTGCTGGGGACTTCGCTGTGTCAACTCCACCATCTGTAACCATTTATGTATGAACAAACCCCCCCCCCCCCCCCCCCCCGACCGACTCTGCGCCAGTCCGAGACGCGAGGCGATTAGAGGGAGGACGGGGCTGAGTAACACAAGTCTGTGCCAGATTACTCAGGAAGTGGGCTACGAAAGGAACATGTCACCAGAGCAATAAGCAAATCGGAAACTGCGATCGCATAATCACATGTGACAGGGGCCATTAAACCTGCCAAACGGCAAGAATAGGCAATGAGACCGCCGCAGCAGGACCCGGCTCAGGAAAATTGTAATGACACTCAATGCAGAGAGTGCTGGCGTCCGGGGCCTACAGAACTGGAAACCACCACAGCACACCCAGTGTAAGGGCTCATGAGCTGCTTTGCATGTCTCCAATGGTGACAACGGTGGACCATGTCTGTGTAATCGGTGTTGAAATGGCCACTCGTAGTCTCTCCATTGGAAGCCCATGTGACAACAAAGGAGCACAATTGTTAGACAGGGACAAAGCGTTGTCACCCTGTAACAGGAAGTGCCTGAACAAGGACCCTTATGGCAGGATCACCGGGGATTATTTAAAGATAAATATATGTTTAAATGACATCAACATTGTAAAACGTGTTTGGGTTTAGAGATAAATCCCATACACAGTGCAAACCAGCACTAGACATGTAGGCTGCGGAAAAATTCGGTGCGGATCTGTTTTTTCGTTATTTTGGGATTCTGATCTAAAATTCAGTTCGGGTTTCGGATTCGGACGAAATCCAAATTTTCGTTAGTTTCGGATGAGCTTACGAATATTCGTTACAACTACCACGGAAAACCGTCTACAGATATTAATACCAAAGCTGAGGCTCCCAGACCCCAATGGCATTCGGGAGCCCGAATTTTCGAATACCATTTGTGAGCTCCAGAATGCCATTCGGGTCTGGGAGCCTCAGCTTTAGACCCCGTTCACATTGAGCGGTTCGCAAATCGCGCGAGATTTGCATTTTGCGCGATACAGCGCAAATGCTTGCATTGAGCAAGCTTGAATCGCGGCTAAATCCGCTCCAAAAAGGGTCCTGCTGTAGCGACGCGCGACCCGCGACAGCAGGACCCTTTGCCCCATTGAGAAGCATTGGAGAGCGATATCGCGCGGTAAATTGCCGCGATATCGCGGGAATTACTGCGCTATAAATCGCTCAATGTGAACGGGGCCTTAGTATTATAAGTATATACTGTATATTGCTCCCATGTCGCCGTAACGAAAATTCATATTCAGACCCATTCGGGTGCATTAAACCGAAAAACACATCTGATTGGCCAGAAAAGTCACATGTCCCATTCCGTTTAGTTTTTGAACGAATATCAGACGGGATCCGAAATTCGGAAACGGAAATTCTGACACATTCGGATGCATTGAGATTCGGAAATTCGGATGCGTCTGAATGTCTGAATTTTGGAAAATTCGTACAAATTTTGATTCGGAATGAAACCAATCGCAGATGTCTAACCAGCACCCTGGAAATCTCACACCGCACACAGACAACACAACCGTCTGAGGCTGCAATGTGATCTGACAATAGATTCTGTAGCAATATGTCTAGGGTCAGCCATAGGGCAGTAAGACAGCCCATTGGGAGGTATGGGGCAGTGAGTG
>NW_017309246.1:15500-20834 GCF_000935625.1 Nanorana parkeri | reverse complement strand
TCTCTCTTTTAGTTTTGGGATGTGTTTGCACACTCGGATCTCTTGTGCTCACTCACTGTGCAATGAAAGTTATTTAGCGTGAAGACAAAGTGAAGCATTACAAAGAGGAGGACAGGGCCGATTATATGACTGGTGAGGCGGATAGTGCAGGGGAAGGGAACTGTGGAATGTGAAGGTCATCCCATGTGGTATGGTGAGAGCGGGGAAGACACGGATATCAGTGAAATAATTAATTGTGAGCTGTCAGGGGGCCGCCATGACACGACAAGATGAGCTGGCCAAGCACAATGCGAGCCACATGGTTGGATCTGGACGGTTCTACTTCCCTCTGACCCCGGACGGGAGTTCACACTGAAGACCAATCCTCAGACGAAGGTTCCTCAGAACTTGGGGGAAATGTTTCTTCTCTCAGACTGAAGGTGAAGGACGTTGGATGGTTTAGGAGGTGTCCATGAAGAACGAGGGAAGGAATGTCTCCTTATCGCCATGTTGTGTGACTGACGGTGAAAATTGGGTTTGTCTGGTAGTGGCCCCGGATCTGAGGGACCTCTTAGGTCCTGATGATATGGAGGACCATCGGAATGGTGGTGTCAGAGTAGAAGTTAGGCTGCTCCTAAATCATTTTATTCTTGTGCTTGGTTTACCCCAACCTGTCCGTCTGTCGCCCACCTTGACTGCCTTTAGGCGATCCCATAAGACTCATCTCTTCAGGGAAGCCGATCCCACCTCAACCTGACCACTCAACCATTCATCCCCACACAGCTCCCTCCTCATGTATCACTTCCCCCTCTCTTTTAGATTGTAAGCCCTCAGGGGCAGGGCCCTCCTTACCATCTCGTCTTGAATTGTATTGTGATTGTAATGTCTTCCTTATATTGTACAGCGCTGCGCACACTGTTGGCGCTCTATAAATCCTCTATAATAATAATAATTTGAGGCAACTGGCTCAGAGAGAAGGAGGGGGTTCTGTAGTCCTCTCTTGTATCTGTTGTCCTGATGATACAGAACGGTTAGTGAGCGTTGTCACCCTGGGACAGGAAGTGTGTTATTGGCATGATCACCAGGTGAAAATAAAGGAACCAAAGCCAGAAAAAAGAAGACGAATGCAGCCGCCACATCTAGGGATGGGTAATATATCTGATTTTTTCTTCTTCTCTGGTTTAGAAACGCTGTAACGCCTTCCGATTGCCGCTGACGCCGGGACTCTCCGTACTTCTCGCAGAAGCCCGTTCGCGCACAAAATAAAAATTCAATAAACGTATTTGCAGCTTATTTCGGCCGGACCAATTCGTTATTTTTACACTCTAAACCCTTCACATTTCCTAAGCGATGAATTCTGCTGATCTGGCGCTGATTTTGGGGGGTAACACCCCCCCCCCTTCTTTAGGGCTGACACGCTTGATAAACATGTGGAGCCTTTAAGAGGGGGATTGCGTTACCCCGAAATGTGTTGGCTGTCAGATTTTCATTAAAAAAGAGACAACCTTCTTATCGTTTGGTTCTTTCTGGCACTCCGTTTCCTCTTCTGCTCAGATCTTCACTCGGGGTCCCTCAAACGACGACCATTTGCACCCAATCCTCCCTTTCGGAGCTCCCCACGATGGGGAAAACCGACGCTTTCAGGTGTAAATATACCTCGGAAACGAAAAGTCGTACAAATGTCTGATTGCCAATTATTCATTCCCCATCTGCATGGAGACCTTCCTCATCTAGTCCCCCCATCAGGTCTGAGAAGTCCCGACACATAGCAGAGTCCGTGCACCAAGTTTTTAGCTCCGCCTCCACATGTTCTATTGAATGTTACATTGTGTCAGTAGAGGAACCCCAAAATTCTCCATCTGTCATGTGATCACGACCATCAGCAAATCCACAACAACCCAAATACCCAATACCAAGGCTCCTTCTCATTGTATCTGAGACTTGCCCTATACAATGACAGGGGGGCTGCTTACAGGTTAGAGAATTGGTTTTCTTGCACTTCCCCCTTTGAGGCCTCATTCACACACAACGCAAGCAAAATTGTATATTGCGTATCTAGGAGCGTCTATGTGCGTATCTACCAGCGTCTATGTGCGTATCTACCAGCGTCTATGTGCGTATCTACCAGCGTCTATGTGCGTATCTACCAGCGTCTATGTGCGTATCTACCAGCGTCTATGTGCGTATCTACCAGCGTCTATGTGCGTATCTACCAGCGTCTATGTGCGTATCTACCAGCGTCTATGTGCGTATCTACCAGCGTCTATGTGCGTATCTACCAGCGTCTATGTGCGTATCTACCAGCGTCTATGTGCGTATCTACCAGCGTCTATGTGCGTATCTACCAGCGTCTATGTGCGTATCTACCAGCGTCTATGTGCGTATCTACCAGCGTCTATGTGCGTATCTACCAGCGTCTATGTGCGTATCTACCAGCGTCTATGTGCGTATCTACGAGCGTCTATGTGCGTGTATATATGAGCGCCTATGCGTATCTAGGAGCGTCTATGTGCGTATATAGGAGCGTCTATGTGTGTATATACGAGCGTCTATGTGCGTGTATATATGAGCGCCTATGCGTATCTAGGAGCGTCTATGCGCGTATATACGAGCGTCTATGTGCGTATCTAGGAGCGTCTATGTGCGTATATACGAGCGTCTATGTGCGTATATAGGAGCGTCTATGTGAGTATATAGGAGCGTCTATGTGCGTATCTACGAGCGTCTATGTGCGTGTATACGAGCGTCTATGTGCGTGTATACGAGCGTCTATGTGCGTATATGTGTGCACTATATGCAATCCGAGAATGCATCACGTGTAATGGAATTTTTTATGTGCTGTATGCATGTACGCGCGTATACACGCCTGTATATGCGCGTAAACACGCGTATGTGCGCGTAAATACGCAGAAATACGCTGCCCGGACGCATCTCTGTTCCATTCTGTTTTTGCGCATATATACGCTACGCAAATATACGGCTCCATAGGCGGCTATGTGTAAGGAGCCATTTATTTGCATACGTTGCATATGGTACAATACGCAGGTACGCGCGGCAGTGTGAATGAGGCATAATGCTGCTAAATGTATCAGAATTGTTCTCTAATGGAAGAAAGATTGACATAGAAAGTTACAATGTAAAAGTCTCATGAGAGTGCTGGAGACTTCTCTGCCCCCTTGTGATCTTGTACTGGAGACGAAGTTCAGGGAAGCCAAGCTGAGAGAGTTGGAGCTGTTTGGAAACATGATGACTGCGAGTGCTCGGGCAAAATGCGCAAAGGATCCGCACAGAACAATCAGAAGAGATGAAAGCTCCCGGATTCCGAACTTCTATCTTCAGAACCCCATGTGAAGCTTTTATCTCCAGAAGCCGCAGATTCAGACCCCGTTCACATTGAGCGATTTATCGCGCGGTAATTCCCGCGATATCGCTCTCCAATGCTTCTCAATGGGGCAAAGGGTCCTGCTGTCGCGGGTCGTGCGTCGCTACAGCAGGACCCTTTTTGGAGCGGATTTAGCCGCGATTCAAGCTTGCTCAATGCAAGCATTTGCGCGATTTGCGAACCGCTCAATGTGAACAGGGCCTCAGAGGAAGAAAAGATTCTCCGACCTCCTGCTGGCAGCCCGACGGCTCCACGCGTTCCATGTTTATTCATCAATATAGAAACTGCGCCGATCCCGATACGATATCAAATAAAGATGACGGCGGCGAGCAGATTTTCTGTATCGCAGGACGTTGGCTCCATAGAAAGGACGCATGCGGAGAACAATCCGATTTCTTGCAGACACAAGACTTGACCTCGTATATTGTGTCACAACCTTAAAGTGACAGTAAAGTCAAAAGCCCCTCCCCCTCCCCCCACAATGCTAATGTAAGGACTTACCTTAAATGACGTCTCTCAAGCCGATCATCTTCTTCCTGACTGTCGTTTCCATCTGTCCCCTGTTGTGTATCGCCGCGCACGCCGGAGTGAGAGCAATAATTCTAGGGCCAGTATTTTGGGGTATCTCTAAATTGATGACCTGTGGGGGCTTATAAAGCGTCTTCTATGGACTTTTTGGGGTACTGCAGTTTTTCGCCGTTTCATGGAAACCCGCAATTTGTAAACCGGGCATGTTGGGTATCGTTTTACTCGTTGTAACCTCATCTTTTATATTCCATTCACAAAATTGGTATTTTGTAGTGTTTCGGGGCATTTAATTAAACTTGTCACTAAATTTTGGGGTTTAATAAGGAGTTGCGCTAATATTGCGCAACATAAAAATTTGCACCTACCACCATTTTATTCTACAGGGTCTTGGCATTCAGAAAATATATCATATTTGGGGGGTTTTAAGTCATTTTCAGGCCTAAAATGTGGAATATAACATGGGTGCAAAAAAAATGAAAAAAAGGCCTCAGTCATGAAGGGGTTAATACAGATTGTCAGCCAGTTTCCCATTTACAACCTTCTTCACACTTGCCCCCCCCCTGCCCCCCCAGGGGTAATTGTTCCTTCATCATTCTACAAAACTGCCCTCCTCCCTGTTCATTATCACTTCTGATTACAGAGCAAAGTTCTTCTGTTCTGTGGATCTGATTGATTAATTTGATTGATTGATTGATTGATTGGTTGATGTTGTCAGGGTACATCAGTCAGCACCCATAGTACAGCTTCTGTCCGGATCTCTGCACGAAACTATGCGCATGCGTATCAGTCTCTGTACAGAGGAGCTTACACTCTAATGTCCCCCCAACAGTCACACACTATTATTATGTATATAGCTCTGACATATACCAGAGTGTTGTACAGAGAACACTGAGCCAGTCACATCTCTTGGGGGGGGGGGGAGGGGGGGGTTCTGGGTGAATAGACAATATGAAATGCTCCAGTGACTCTCCTTATCTTGTGTTCGGTGAAATGGGAAACCTTTCTTCTTCTTCTTCTCCTTCTGCTCCTCCACCTCCTTTCTCACTCAGTCCCAAATCTTAACTAGATCAGAAGTGATGCTCCCCGGGGGGCCGCAGGTAATTGAGTTGGCTGTCCCCTCGGAGGCGCTGCGTTAGTATTCAGAGAAGGGCGGCCCGGGGCCAGCGAGGGGTTAATAAGAGATCCCAGGTCCGTGTCACTCGATTTCTATGATATAAAGACAGCGAGACCACAAATGCTCACCGGACTCAGGAACCAATCAGAGACATGAACCCCGCGCCACCTCTGTGCCCCACCTGAGGTCACAGCTATGCCCCGCCCCCCCATATTCCAGGGACAGCGATTCTAATGTAAATTGTCTTTATCAATTAGAAGGAAAAAGACGCTGAGCCAAAACAATGGAGCAGAAAACACGCAGAACGCACCAACCTCGGCCCTAAACCCCC
>NW_017309246.1:14553-15357 GCF_000935625.1 Nanorana parkeri | reverse complement strand
ATCACACCAGAGGTGCCCATATCACACCAGAGGTGCCCATATCACACCAGAGGTGCCCACATCACACCAGAGGTGCCCATATCACACCAGAGGTGCCCGTATCACACCAGAGGTGCCCATATCACACCAGAGGTGCCGATATCACACCAACAGTGCCCATATCACACCAGAGGTGCCCACATCATACCAGAGGTGCCCGTATCACACCAGAGGTGCCCATATCACACCAGAGGTGCCGATATCACACCAACAGTGCCCATATCACACCAGAGGTGCCCATATCACACCAGAGGTGCCCACATCACACCAGAGGTGCCCATATCACACCAGAGGTGCCCATATCATACCAGAGGTGCCCATATCACACCAGAGGTGCCCGTATCACACCAGAGGTGCCCATATCACACCAGAGGTGCCGATATCACATGAGAGGTGCCAGAAGTGATACCTATGTTATGCCAGCGGTGCCCATATCACACTAGTGGTGGCCATATTACAACATTGGTGCTCATATCACACCAGAGGGGCCCATATCACACTAGTGGTGGCCATATTACAACATTGGTGCTCATATCACACCAGAGGGGCCCATATCACAGCTAGGTTGCCCATATTAAAGCAGACGTGCCCACGTCACACCTGAGGTGCCCTTATTATTCTGGCAGTGCGCTCATCATGTTGGGAATCTCAGAGCCGTTCCGTGATGTCAGCGGCCCCGCCGCCTGATAACATTTTTCCAGCCGTACCAGAGATGCCATCGCGTCCTTTTCCATGCAGGTAACTCCCTCCTGCGCCTGCACTGAT
>NW_017309246.1:7653-14355 GCF_000935625.1 Nanorana parkeri | reverse complement strand
CCCCCCCCTACTTAAGACTAAATAAACATTTTTGGAGTTTTTAAATAAATGTAACTAATTAATCAAACGACATTTTGTGTAATAATTGTCATTTTTTAACACATCCTTGTTCTACCAATCTTTCTCCTTTTTTTTCCTCTTTGCAGCCACTTCCTGTCTATATGACTCCGGCGATGGCGGCATGACATTTCTCAGGGCGGGTTTCCCGATGCTGACAACAGTGGCCCTTGTTGTGTACTGTGTCTTGAAAAAGCCGCTTGAAGTCTCAGTAACGAGGTGACAACGCAGGAGAACAATTGGGAGCTATGGACAGAGCGTTGTCACCCTACAACAGGAAGTGCCTGAACAAGGACCTCCGTGGCAGGATCACCGGGAATAATTTCAATGAAATCTGCCGATTTATAAAGATTGAAAATGACTTTTGAAATGACGTGAAAAGGTTACATATTCTATGAGATGGCAGTGATTGAGTTTACATCATGAGAAGGTGAAAATATGGAGCAGCTATTACTGCATGCAGGGGCCGATTATCTCACATGGTAAACGTACACCGGGCCCATTACACGATCAGTCTCTCATAGGTCGGCACTGTGTCCCTTAGCCCTGATGAAGGTAAAGTTTTGAGTCCCCGCAACATGTTGGCTTCATCTTTTGCTCTTTTATGAAGATTAATAAACTTTTACTGGATTTGTTACAAATGGGGTCTAATTATAAACAGTTTGCAGACCCAATCACCCTGCGCATCTCTGTGAATGCTCGTTCTGTGTGAACAGAGGCAAAAACAAATGTTCTTTTCAGGTTGAATATAATGTAATGCAATGCCACGATATGGCCACTAGATGGCGCTGAGGAGCATAGGAAGTAAATACTTGTTTTCTATGCTCCTCAGCTCCATCTAGTGGTTGCAATACGGTATTACATCACATTGCTTTCAACCTGACAGTAATGTAATGTAAAATAAGTAAGATTCGCACAGAATGAACGTTCGCAGAGATTCGCAGGATGAATGGCTCTGAGAATTGTTTTTAAACAGACCCCCAAAGGGTTTGGACTAATATTTATTATTACAGGTACTTATATAGAGCCGACAATGTATGCAGCGCTTTACAACATTGGCATCAGTCCCTGCCCTCAACGAGCTTACAGTCTAAGGTCCCTATCTCACATACATACGGGGCCGATATAGACAGGAGCCAATTAAAGGAGAACTATGGGGTCAGGACTTTTCCCCATAGTTCTCCTAAGGGTCACGGGAGGACATATAGTAGCGTCCTCCCATGACCCAAAGCTCAGTATATAGCTCGCGGTATACTGAGACCGCCACAGCCGGGGCGGATCCCGACATTACTGTCGAGATCCACCTAGCTCGTGAGTGACAGCTGGCTCTGGCTATCTAGAGGCCGAGCCAGCTGTACCCGCCCCCTCCCCCGTCCGTTCCGCCAGTCAGCGCTGGAGGATCGGACAGGGGAGGGGGGGGGGAATCCCTGCAAGGAGCCGTGAGTGACAGTTGACTCTGGCTATCTAGAGGCAGAGCCAGCTGTACCCGCCCCCTCCCCCGTCCGTTCCGCCAGTCAGCGCTGGAGGATCGGAGCGGGGAATCCCTGCAGGGAGCCGTGAGTGACAGTCACCACTCTCTGCAGGGAGATGATCAAGAAGTGAGCGAGCGACTGTATGTGTTCTCTCACCTCCCGATCTATGGAGCCGACCTGTGACAGTCTCTGTGACACGTTGGCATGAACTATGAGGATGAGTGAAAATCACCCCCCCCCCTCATAGTTCTCCTTTAACCTTCCAGCATGTCTTTGGAGTGCGGGAGGAAACCGGGGTCACCGGAAGAAAGAGAACCTCCATGCAGGAAGTGTCCTGGCCGGGATTCGAACCGGGGACACCACTACTCTGGAGACCCCCATAAGGCAGAGAGCTGGAGACCAGACTTGAATGGACCTATCATTGGGTCTGCTGCTCCATGGACGCTATGTGCACTTGTATATTAGGACGTCTGGAAAGCCATCGATCGGCCGCTGTGACTGGATCCTGAATTTCCATCCCATACGGGTCTGTTCACTAAGCTGCCGAGGGCAGCCGAGTGAACAACCGACCCCAAGTGAAGTGAGGTGAACGCTGTGAATAGCCCGTACAGCACCCCTTCGGTTCTACTGAACCGACGGGGTCCTGGGGCCGAAGCTAGCCGAAGGATCGGCCGAAGCTACGGCTAGATCCTTCGGCAGCTTCGTGAATAGACCCCTATTATAGAGTCCCTGCGGCTCTTCCCACGTGGACTCCCCCGGTCTTGTTGTATACTTTTATACTCTAATCAAAGTCAGGGAAGCGGTTTTGCGTGAAATAACACAAAGAGCCCATGTGAGGACACCTATAAGCCGCTGGCAGCAGATTTGAGCCTCCAGAAGTGAGAGATTCCTCCTCTGCAAACATGTCGTCGTGCGTTCCTGAATTAACTGCGAAGCGAAGCCAAAGCGGCGTGCCCGAATTTAAGAGGCCAGCCTGGAGATCGGCCAGGAAGCGTGTGTGTATTTTGGATAAAGCACCAAAAGCGGCTTTTCCAAGAACGCTGGAAAACGGCGACTTCCAGAGCTCGAGTTTGACCACCCAGAAAAAAAAAAAGAAAAGAAAAGAATCCTTCAATCCCCGACACGTGCCCCGCGTCGGCGTCCCCCCACCTCGCTCCAATATCAGCCCTCTCCCGTGAAAGCTGCCACTCTGCCGGGGGGCCGTTCCTAATAACGCGGGCAAAAAAAACCGGCAGCGCGCCTCACACGGGGGGCTCTGTGCGCGTATAGAATGCGACCTTTCACGTCTTCTAGATTAATTGCGTGTTCCTTTAAACCGCAAAAGAAAAGCTCCCAAATCCCAACCGGCTGCTGGGGGCGGGATCAGATGCAGCTAATCGCTGCCGGGTTTTGAACGCGCTGGTCCCGTGCCACATCTTGCGAGCCGGCCTGTGTGTCGGCCATATGTAAACATTATAGAGGATTTCAATATACACAAATATCTTTGTTTCCCAGGATCGCCGGCTCTGGCATGGCGCAGTTGTATGAACATATTTTGGCTCCCCTGGGGTGTCTCGTAAACCTTTTCTGCTTCCTATAGCTGACTGGCGGGTTGGAGGGGAAAGGGAGAGACTCCCAGAACAATGAGCCGGATTCATGGAGCGTTGGACGGAGCGGCCCGGCTTGTCGGGGTTCTCGTTTCGTCTTTCTGCCCGTCTCGTGTTCTCCGCTGATCTCGCAACGTGGCGATCTGCTGAGCGCCTTTCGGGATATTCTGAAGAGAGAGAAGAGAAAGAAGAGAAAGAGAAACTTCCGGGCTCGGGTTAATGTGTATTCAGGGCCGGTGCTAGGATTCTTGCCAACACAGGCAAAGTTGAATTTTTGCGCCCCCTCCTCCCCGCCGAGCATCGTACGATGTTCGGCGGGTTTGTGGCATGTCCGTACCATAACAGCCGTACGGGCCGGTGTGCGCAAGCGCACACTGCCCGTTCGGCATTGCGGTCATCGGAAGCCCGCCCCTCAGGGGGCGTGGCTTGCGATCATTGCAAGTACGATCTGCCTATGCAAGATAGGCAGATCGTACGTTTTTTTTAAGATTGTAAGGTGTGTGCCCGGCCTTAGACTCCTGGAACATCTTCTGTAACAGGAGAGTGAAGTCTATGAAAATGGCGGCTCTCAGTACAAAGCCCCTCCAACTGAATATATATTTTGTGAATTAAATTCGGCTTTTGGAAATTGTTAAAATGAATTTGGCCTAAATGAAGAATAATTAGTCATCTATTTTGAATTTTTTACAGTGTCCCATAAAGATCCTCGCCCCCCTAATATGTTAGCCAATCCCCAACACCCTGCAATATACACCGAGTGGACGGATGACAACAGAAGGGCAACAGCGCATCAAATGACTGCAGATCTCAATCAGGGATCCTCTCCAATGATCTCTGAACGCACTGTTGGCTGTACACTGCGTCGTATGGGATATGGAAGACGAAGGTTCCAACACCTTCGCTGTCTGCAGGTAACAAGATCAAACATCTCCAATTGGCGCAGCAACACAAGGATTGGACAGTCGAGCGTTGGAAGCAAGTCATGTGGTCCGATGAATCACGTTTCCAGTTGCATCATGCAGATGGCAGAGTGAGAATTTGGCGGCATGAAAGCATGCACCCCACATGCATGAGTACAACCCTTCCAGCTGGTGGGGGCGGAGTTATGGTTGGGGGCGTGTTTTCCCGGCATGATTTGGGCCCTTTAATTCGTCTGAATAGCACAACATACCAAAGTATCGTCGCTGATCATCCAATCCGATCATGTTGATGGCGTATCCCAAAGGAGACGGCTTCTTCCAACAAGACACTGCACCATGTCACGGCGCTCGTATTGTGCAGGAACACGAGGGAGACTTTACCTTGCTTAGGTGGCCCCCGCAATCACCAGATCTCCATCCAATTGCAGCATTTGTGGGACGCAGTTGAAAGAGCCAATCAGGAGGCTGGTTCCACAACCATCAAATCTCACCAGAACTGGACAGCGCCATTCATCAGGCGCGGCGTCAGATTCCTCGCATCACCTTTCACCGTCTCGCGGAGTCAATGCCAAGAAGAATCGCCGCGGTACTGAAGGCAAAAGGCGGCCCAACGAAGTACTGATGGGGTGGTCGTAATAATCTGCCCACTCAGTGTATTATCCTGGATTGTTCCCTACTTGGACCTTCTACCATAAGATCTCCACCACTGGTACCAGACAATCATCACTAAATCTGGTCAAACATCGATACATCTGATGGCTTAGAACTGCGGAAACCCACAAGCAATCTCCCTGCCCCCCACAATGCACCGCGATCACTGAACTCATTTCCCTAATACTGCCTTTGGGGTTAGAGAACGGCCCACAGACCCGAGCTTCTTGTCGGAAGATCCTGTTTCTGAAGATTGGTTCTATGGAATGATTGTGACGTCAGATGAGCTTGCAGCCTCCTGGTTCTTCTCTTGATATTGGAGGAAGTATCGGTGAAGTTCCAACAGACCTTCAGATATTTACTGCCCCAACCGTCACTGGTCCGGTAGGACGATAATCCACTGGTGCTTTTATAGGGAGCCTCGGATTGTCGCTCGTTCATTTCCTCCCCTGAAGAAGTGATACATTCCAACCCATTCACACATTGGCAATGGAGACAGGACAATGGAAGGAAGTCCCAACAACTCAACAATTTTCCCACCTGGAGTCATTTTACTAGATGGTCAGAAAGGACATCTGCCCACCCCACCAGGACAAGGGGTCCACCCAGAGATATGCCAGCATGAGGGCTTGGATTATTGCCACCGAAAATGCTCCATGGAGCCAGGAAACCTCCAATTCCAGACCTTTTTTTTTTCGTTTATGAGATCACTGTGATCTCTAAAGTTTGGTCCTTCAAAAAATACATACATGATGTTTACTCTTCATCCATCCCTCCTATCCATGACCTTAACCCAAGGTGTTTTCATATGAGGCCTTAGAGCAGGGGTGTCAAACTCAATTTAATCGTGGGCCGCATCAACATTATGGTTGCCCTCAAAGGTATCTGTAAGACGATATAAATGTATCTAATCTTTATCACCGTTGCCTCTGCATTCCATTATCACCGGTTTTAGTAATAACTCAATACCGAGATCTGAATGTAGAAGTCTAGGAAATGGCCTGGTGGGCCGGATCGGGCCCCTGGGCCTTGAGTTTGACACATGTGCCTTGAGAGCGTTGTGATGGTTCCTCCGATCTGTTGGGTACCTTCAGATAATGCAAATTGTTTGCAGGGGCCTCAGATGTCGACTTGGTTAAGAGCAGCCATTCCTGGCAGATCTTCATCCTGGTGGCCGGCTTTTGTGTGCTACAACCATTCAGCGGCCCATACACTCAGATTGTACTACAACTACACGGAAACACATTGGAATGCCCCACGTTCGAGTTCGTTGTCTTGATTCTTCCAGTTCAGTTCTTCTCTCTCTCTCCATGACGGAGTTCATCCATCTCCGCCAGGTGTCCACCATTCCCCAGCCCAACATCAGAAGATCTCAGTGGGGGGGGGGACACGAATGGAAGACATTATCTCTCCAATGTCTCCCACCCCCTTCTTCCCAACTCTAATAGGGCTCTTAGCAGTCATCCGTGCGACGCTGTGATGCGGAGGGAAGTCTCCACGCGAGCACTTCCATGGCGTGGAGAGGAAAAGGTCGCATCTTACTGATCCTGAAAAGAATTCTTCCAGAAATGACTTCAGCAGAGTCCCTCCACAGTAGGGAAGACAGCCCTGATATTGATTAATTCAGCAAGAGCCGCCTGGACTCATTTGGGGGTGGTGGGGGGGGGCTCTAATGGTGACTGGAGGGGTAACACATGGTAAATAATGAGCAGATGAGCCCTAGAAGTGTCCACATGTTCCTCAAAGTGTCTTATTGACACAAGGCGGATGGGAAATGCGGTCGCTGACATGCGCATCAATCACCGCGGTGGAGCCGTATTCACCGCGACAGGACCGCCGGGGCTATTCATTATCACGGTACACATGGGCCCTCGCCTAAAGGATCTACAATACCATGGCAATGATGAGCGCAGTTATCGCGCCGTGATTTATGTTCTCACTACCGACTGTCGCTGTCTATTATCTCTGAATAAAAAAACCCGATTTCCAGTCTTGATATAAATCATCGTTTCCGCC
>NW_017309246.1:6478-7446 GCF_000935625.1 Nanorana parkeri | reverse complement strand
CAGAATGGACGGCGGAAGTAATAATTCTCAGACAAAGAGAGCGACGATGACGTGCAAGGTGCAGAACACCGAACAGCCAATGAGATTCCAGCTTACTGAAGTCAGATGTCTGAGAAAGGAGATTTCTTATTAGTCGATATGAGTGACTGGGCGGTACACAATGCTCACTGCTTGAAGAGGACCAGTCATCACATACGTGCTAAAGTGTCAATGTGTTTATTACCTTATCACAGAGATCACAGGACCCCCACCCCCGACAATGACTTCATCTGCTTTTCTCTCCAGAAGGACGGCGCCATCTTCGTTCAGGCCTCATCCAGGGTCACCATCTACTTCCTGAGCTGAGATCCCGGCTCAGAGACAGGGCAGCTGTGGGTTAGGCAAAAGAGCCTTGGGCGTAGGGTTGTCACCTTTTCTTTAAGCTGAACACAAACACTCTAGTGTCACGCAGCAGTTTTATTTTTGGGAGTTTACAGGAGAGAGAGCGAGGAGAGACAGCCAGGAGAGAGAGCGAGGAGAGACAGCCAGGAGAGAGAGCGAGGAGAGACAGCCAGGAGAGAGAGAGAGTGGAGAGACAGCCAGGAGAGAGAGCGAGGAGAGACAGCCAGGAGAGAGAGCGAGGAGAGACAGCCAGGAGAGAGAGAGAGGGGAGAGACAGCCAGGAGAGAGAGAGAGAGGAGAGACAGCCAGGGGAGAGAGAGGAGAGACAGCCAGGGGAGAGAGCAAGGAGAGACAGCCAGGAGAGAGAGCGAGGAGAGAGAGAACCAGGAGAGAGAGCGAGGAGAGAGAGAACCAGGAGAGACAGCCAGGAGGATGAGCAAGGAAAGAAAACAAGGAGGATGACCAAGGAGAGACAGCCAGGGGAGAGAGAGGAGAGACAGCCAGGGGAGAGAGCAAGGAGAGACAGCCAGGAGAGAGAGAGGAGAGACAGCCGGGAGAGAGAGGGGAGAGACAGCCAGGAGAGAGAG
>NW_017309246.1:2704-6453 GCF_000935625.1 Nanorana parkeri | reverse complement strand
AGAGAGAGAGGAGAGACAGCCAGGAGAGAGAGCGAGGAGAGACAGCCAGGAGAGACAGTGAGGAGAGACAGCCAGGGGAGAGAGTGAGGAGAGACAGCCAGGAGACTGAGAAGAGAGAGTGAGGAGATACAGCCAGGAGAGAGAGTGAGGAGAGACAGCCAGGGGAGAGAGTGAGGAGAGACAGCTAGGGGAGAGAGCGAGGAGAGACAGCCAGGCGAGAGAGGAGAGAGAGTGAGGAGAGACAGCCAGGAGAGAGAGTGAGGAGAGACAGCCAGGGGAGAGAGCGAGGAGAGACAGCCAGGGGAGAGAGCGAGGAGAGCCAGTCAGGCGAGAGAGGAGAGAGAGCGAGGAGAGACAGCCAGGGGAGAGAGAGGAGAGACAGCCAGGGGAGAGAGAGGAGAGACAGCCAGGAGAGAGAGTGAGGAGAGACAGCCAGGAGAGTGTGTCCTTCAAGACTTATCTGCACCCTGTGTTTCAGACACCTCGTTGCTCCCCACGTTCCAGCATCCGTCCGTGTCCCGTGCTTCCTCCATGCACTCAAGTTGAAACACCAGGACCCCATGGTTGCTCCTGTCTGCCTGACATGGTGACATACAGGACCCAAAACCCGGACTGTCTGGGCCTACTTGGGCGTTATTGCAAGTGTGGGGCACAAAATGGGCAGGAGCTATAACTGAATAAGGTCACAGCTAGAGGGGGAGGGGGGGTTCTTTTGGGTGTTATAGGACCTTGTCCCAGCACGGCTCAGAGATGACGCAATCCGGTAAGTCCCGGTGCCTGTTCTCTATGAAAGGTATTAAATACCTGGGCGGGTCACATGACACATTACTGAGCACTGAGAAGATGGATCACATGACAGGTCCACTACCTGGGTTCCTGTCACATGATGAATACAGTTGGATGCAGCCAGCGTGTCTCCTGTACATATAGCACATTATACATGTGTCACGGGGCTCAGGTCACGCCTGCCCATTAGGGAGGGTCACCGGGGCTGCTGGTCCCACCATAGTCCTGTAGCACCATTGAGCTCATAGGAAGTGAGGCTCATTAAAAAACCTCAGCAACGTAAAAAGAGGAGAGATTGCTTTCGGAAGCTACAAACATGTCGCCAGCTTGCGGCTCTCAGGGGCCCGGTCATCTTTAATTGCCCGAGTCCAACTCAATTCATTAGGTAGGCGGTTAGCGGAGAACAATGATGGATGCTCCTGGGGGCTCCTTGTAATGGGAGAAGAAGTCGTATATATTCGCTGTATCTTCCCCGGCTAGACACTGAGCTCATCGCTGGCTTCTATCTCCAGCAAGAGATGTCTATACTCATCCTGCTGATCTCACGAGGGGGCTGCACTGCTATCACCGAAACCCCTACACCCCCGCCCGCCCCACTCATAAATAGCCAAAAAAGTGTCTCACTAAAGGCCATTTACCGTATGCTGGCCGGGAGAGTCTGTCCTCCACAGGAGGAGGCCATGGTGGCCACGGTGAAGGCTTCCACCCAGACCGGGAAGAGGAGGTCATCATCCCGCGCCACAACTATATAACCGTAGTGGGCCCAAGGAAGGAATGAGCGTCTCCGGCCCCTGCCGATAACACCCGCAGAGATACACAGCCGTTATCTTCACCATTCCCAGGCTGCGGAGGAACCGCTGAGATTCTACAGACCTGAACCCATGATAGAATATCTTCCTCTTCTCCTCCATATAAATCTCCCAATTCCTGAACCCTGAACTTCCAGCTGCCCCTTCTAATGACATTGTATGAAAGGGGAGGAGCACTGTATGTAAATGAGGTGCTCCTAAAATCACCGATTTCATAAATATATTCCCCGACATGTCATAACATACAGAGTCAGGATAATTTCTCAGATGAGCTCCACCTTCTATCATTAAAAAAGCCTTTGCCTAGGCTGTGATGATGTCATCAGACTGCTGCTGGCAGGAGGAAGCATTTCCTCAGTCTCCCCTCCCCCAGGGATCAGTCTGCTGCAGGCAGGAGGAAACATTTCCTCAGTCTCCCCTCCCCCAGTGATTAAACTGTAACATTTTAAAGGAGAACTATGGGGTCAGGGCTTTTCCCCATAGTTCTCCTTAGGGTAGCGGGAGGACACAAACTAGCGTCCTCCCGTCACCCTAAGCTCAGTATATAGGGAGCTACAGCTCGCGGTATACTGAGACGCCGCAGCCGGAGCGGATCCTGACAGCTGGCGGATCGGAGCGGGGAGGGGGGAATCCAGCCCCTGTCATGGCAGAGAGCCGTGACAGGATGGAGAAGTGAGCGAACGCCGGTATGTGTTCCCTCACCTCCCGATCTACTGAGCTGTGACATTCTCATTGTCACAGGTCGGCTAGAACTATGAGGAGGAGTGAAAAGCACCCCCTCCCCCGTCCCCCCCTCATAGTTCTCCTTTAACTTTGTAGCAAATCACAAGATGAGAGGGTTCCATTTCCTAGAAGAGATACAATGACAAATGCAAACTGTCAATGTAAGTTGCAAAGCCATGTCCCATCATCTTACTCTGGAGCCGTGGTTGTTATTAGTAATTCCTCTACCTAGACATTGTTGTTCCTGTGCCCGCCCCCCTCATTATATCTGATGGCACAGCCTACAGGGGTAGCCAAACTCCGGCCCTCCAGCTGTGTGGTGAAACTACAAATCCCATGAAGCATCTCTCTCCGGGAGTCATGTCTGTGGCTGTGAGAATCTTGCAAAGCCTCGTGGGATTCGTAGTTCCGCCCCACAAGCTGGAGGGCCCACAGTTTGGCCATCCCTGGGCCCTACACGATGAAGCTCCACCTACATCATGGCGGGTGAGTAGTCCTTCCTTCCGTCAATGAGCCTGCGCCGCGATAACATTCCACTTGACCACCATCAGCCGCCTCTGGCTGAATGGAACCCGAGCCCGGCCGCAATGTGACCGGTGAAATGCGCCCGGATCCACCGTCCATAGAGGTGCGTGTGAGAGCGGCCCCGGCGCATATTTCACTTCCAGCTCGCGGCGGAGCCGAGAATCTTCGCTCGTTACATTCAGATCAGCAATAAATAAAATAATGTCTGGAATCTGCTCTTTAAACAAATACCGATAATTCCAGCGATCGGCCCGAATTCTGAGGCTTCTCAGACGTCAAGCACTTCAGCCCCTGGCGCTCCACCAACGGACCTCATCGCTTGAAGTGGATGTCAGCGTGTTTACCAGTCGCCGTGAATGAATTCCTGACCCGTCACAATGTACAACCACAGAATGCTTGTTCAGAAGCTCCCCGCCTTTTATCATTAACAAGCCGTCCTTCATCCCCAGTTCTTCTCTTCTAGTTCTCCTCCATATAAATCTCCCAATTCCTGAACCCTGAACTTCCAGCTGCAACTTCTAATAACTTTGTATGAAAGGGGAGGAGCACTGTATGTAAATGAGGTGCTCCTAAAATCACCGATTTCATAAATATATTCCCCGACATGTCATAACATACAGAGTCAGGATCATTTCTCAGAAAAGCTCCACCTTCTATCATTAAAAAGCCTTTGCCTAGGCTGTGATGATGTCATCAGTCTGCTGCAGGCAGGAGGAAACATTTCCTCAGTCTCCCCTCCCCCAGTGATCAGACTGCAACTGCACAGGCACCGGGATTTGCATGATTGTGTCATCTCTGGTTTTGATTCATTTCATATTGTATATGGCGCTGCTGCTCTGACTGGGTGCAGGGCTGTCTTTAATATTGATTGGACCCTGGGCTAACATCTTCTTGCGCCCCCCCCCC
>NW_017309246.1:365-2181 GCF_000935625.1 Nanorana parkeri | reverse complement strand
CCATGCCCCCCCCTCACTGCACCCCTTACCCGCCCAGTCCCTGAGATGTCACACTTTGCACTGCTTGGCAGGGGCAGAGGAACAGTATGCAATGTATAGTGAACAGAATGGTGCTGCGGCTCAGTCGGCAGTTACTTTGGGCCCCACAACAATGACTGGGGCCCCGGGCAACTGCCCCTCTTGCCCTGCGTTACAGACGGCCGTGACTGGGTGACATAAAGTTTGGGACGTGTTCTGTGTATGATGAGCAGCTGACATTGCCATGTTGAAGTTTATATGAGATTTCAGTGATGGGGTGCAGGGGTACATAGAGGCGCACGTTGCTGTATGATGGATGACACATATGTACCGTGTTTCTCCGAAAATAAGACACTGTCTTATATTTTTTTGGGCTCAAAAAAGCACACTAGGTCTTATTTTCGGGGTAGGTCTTATTTTTTTTTAAATGTACAACAATCCAAAGTTAACGCAAATTCATATTAAATAATAAATAATCCAAAATGGAAAAGTTAAGAATAGGGGTGATCAGGGCAATCAGGGGGCGCCGTATCTTTCCAAGAGCAATTTGCTAACCAATCGCCGGCCAGAATAAGGGAAGCGCACTTTCACTATGAATTCCTCACAGGCGGAGCGCATTTGGTATCACTCCGCCAGTGACAGGAGGCGGGGCTATAGAGGAGGCATCGGCTTATGCGGCTCTGCTCCCTCCGGTGCCGCCTCGCTTCCTCTAGCGCCGGCTTTGTTGGCACCGCTGATTCTCTCCCGCGGCTCTTCAAGTCCCCCCTTATGCCACCGCCGGCCCCCGGGAATGGTCACAACTAGGTCTTATTTTCTGGGTAGGTCTTATATTTTAACAATTCCCAAAAATAGTACTAGGTCTTATTTTCGGGGAAACAGGGTATCCCATGCCTGTGGATGGCTGCCGAGTTACTTGATGATCTCACAAATCACCTAGCCGTGCCTGCTTTGTGAATGACCCGGACTGACTCGGCGGTGCCAGCTCCGGCCTGTCAATAACACTCGCATAATAACAAAGTTACAGAATACAAAGGAAGACGATTTGTTCATTCGGGTCGCTGTCATTACTCCATCTATGGCCCCATTCACGCTAAGCGACACTTACCTCGAGCGGATTTCCGCGCGACGGTTCGGGCGACGTTCCAGCGACGATCACGCGACCTTCATCGTCGGGCTGCATTATAAAAAAAAGGAAATTTGCGCGACGACATCCTCGGGGGAAAAAGGGTCCTGCAGGCGCGACTTGCGACCGCGACGAGCGTCATGGAGCTGTACATTAAGACAGCTCCATTGAAAATCATTGGCCGGCGACTTCTCGCAATATCGCACGGCAAAAATGCGCTTGGGATTTTCCCCCATTCACATTGAGTAATTTATCACGCATATTTGCCGCGCGATATCGCTCTCCGATGCATGTCAATGGAGCTGTGCTCGTAGCTGTCGCGCGTCGCTTGTGGAGGACCCTTTTTTGGGGCAGATGTCGCGCGATTGTACTCAGCCCAATGCAAACATGTGAAAGTAAAATGCGCAATATCGCGCAAAATGACAAACGCGCGATTTGCTATCCGCTCAGTGTGAATGGGGCCTTATCCATGAGATACAAAGTAACAACGTTGGTGAGACAAAGTCAGTCCGGATAGGACGGCGAGGCTCATTGCTCCCTATTAGTATTCCCATCAGGATAGAAGAATACAGAAATGTTTATATATAATAGATAATTCAATATTACAACTTGTATTCCTAGTGATCGGGGGAGGGGGGCCGGTGTCATGTACTAATTATTTCTCTCTATAGAGAA
>NW_017309246.1:0-270 GCF_000935625.1 Nanorana parkeri | reverse complement strand
ACTTATGCCATATGTCCCCCGGGGGAACTGTTTAATTGAAATACTTCCTCCACTTTTATGGCGCACTGTAAAAAGAAAAGTTGAACCTTTTTCGCTGTCGGGGAAAATCAGCAAAATGAAAACATGTAAAATACGTCATTAAAGTGCATGCAAAGCCCGAGGCTGCCAATTAAATTCTGCCCTTTACACGGCCTCCTTCAACCTTCCGAACAGAAGAATGATCTCAAAATGGCTGAAAATACAAAATATTTATATTATTTATGTGGGTCT
>NW_017309245.1:84503-84988 GCF_000935625.1 Nanorana parkeri | reverse complement strand
GGAAGTCATTGATCACACACAGGAACCCATTGATCACACACGGGAAGTAATTGATCTCACACAGGAACCCATTGATCACACAGAGGAAGTCATTGATCACACATAGGGACCCATTGGTCACACACAGGGACCCATTGATCACACACAGGAAGTCATTGATCACACACAGGAAGTCATTGATCACACACAGGAAGTCATTGATCACACACAGGAAGTCATTGATCACACACAGGAAGTCATTGATCACACACAGGAAGTCATTGATCACACATAGGGACCCATTGGTCACACACAGGGACCCATTGATCACATACAGGAAGTAATTGATCACACACAGGGACCCATTGATCACACACAGGAACCCATTGATCACACACCGTAAGTCATTGATTACACACAGGATGTCATTGATCACACACAGGAACTCATTGATCACACACAGGAACCCATTGATCACACACAGGAACCCCTTCACCACCAACACA
>NW_017309245.1:80799-83654 GCF_000935625.1 Nanorana parkeri | reverse complement strand
ACACACAGGAACCCATTGATCACACACAGGAACCCATTGATCACACACAGGAACCCATTGATCACACACAGGAACCCATTGATCACACACAGGAACCCATTGATCACACACAGGAAGTCATTGATCACACACAGGAACCCCATGATTACACACAGGAACCCTTTGATCACACACAGGAACCCATTGATCACACACAGGAACCCATTGATCACACACAGGAACCCATTGATCACACACAGGAAGTCATTGATCACACATAGGGACCCATTGATCAGAGACAGGAAGTCATTGATCAGACACAGGAACCCATTGATCACACACAGGAACCCATTGATCACACACAGGAACCCATTGATCACACACGGGGGCTTGTTGGCAGTACTGCTTGGGCCACCTTTGAGGGTCTGTCGCTGACATAGTCCATAGAGCAGCATTGAACTCTGTAAAGCTGAGAAATAAATGAAGTGAATTTGTTCCCGGAGGCTGAATATGATCATCTGCTATGAATGTAGAGAAGATCTCCGGATGCAGCCGATATCCCCCGGCATGGCCGCACTGCCAATATCTGCCGTTATACACCTGCTGCCTGCTCACTATAAGAACGCCTTTCCCTACAAATCCGACAGCCACAAGGGTGATTGTATGTATGTGAGCCGTGGCGTCTCTTTGGGGAGATGCAGGCTAGACCTTTGTGCCAATTCCAGAATCACCCCCCACACCCCCCTCCAATTTTATGATGTTTTTTCCTATTGCTGATGAGAAATGGTCTCTGTGCAGTGCTCCCCCTAATGGCTGATTGGAGGAAGTACATGTCCAGTCCACTGGTAGGGAACTAAGGGATTGGAAGGATCTCCAGGGGTGACAACGTGTGCTGCTCAGCTCTGGCACAAGACAAGGTTGGGGTCTCCCGCTATCATGACATATGAACACATCTTATAGTAGATCTCAGCCCCTAACTGGATGCAGATGGCTCCGCGCTCCGTGTACATAGACTAGTGTCATTTTGTTAAATTAAAATCTTTGTTTTTACCATTATTTCCATCTCAGTGCTGCTGATCACCTGCAGACTCTTTGCAGCCACTATCTACATGACTCCAGTGATGGCTGCATGACATTTCTCGGGGCGGGTTTCCTGATGGTGACAATAGTGGACTGTGTCTGCGTAATGTGATTCCAATGGAAAACCGTGTAATAGGGTGACAACACAGGAGCACAGTTGAGAAACAAGGACAGAGCGTTGTCAACCTATAACAGGAAGTGTCTGAACATAGAGCGTTGTCATTCTATTAGGACCCCATCCATTCACTTCTATAGTGGAGAACCTAGCCGGGTCTCCACCCATTCACTTCTATGGTGGAAAACCTAGCCAGGACTCCATCCATTCACTTCTATGGTGGAGAACCTAGCCAAGACTCCTCCCATTCACTTCTATGGTGAAGAACCTAGCCGGGTCTCCACCCATTCACTTCTATGGTGAAGAACCTAGCTGGGTCTCCATCAATTCACTTCTATGCCTAGCCTAGTTCACAAGGAGAGAGAGCAGCAGTGGGCGGTCTTTATTACAGGAAGGGGCGGAGACAAGACCAGTCACTCCGCACAAGGAGAGCGAGCAGCAGTGAGCAGTCTTTATTACAGGAGGGGGTGGAGACAAGACTCTTGTATGAGGACGATAAGCAGAGTTCAGCTTTAATTTCTATTTCCTGTGAAGATTAGATGGAGTTGTCCTTTAAGTCTCCGCACACAGAGATTCTAGCGAGTTCTATCGACCTCATGACACAGGCTACAAATAAAGATGCTCCGCCCCCTCACTCGTGGACCGCACAATGCCGGATAGCCCCTCCCCTCCCGCGTGGGGCCAATCTTTTGTCGCCTTTTTCTTTCCTCCCGCGCCTGCGCAGTGTACTCTCCATTCTTTCCTCCGACTCTCACACAAACTTGCTCCTCCAACAATACACCTTCGCAGAGTCCCGCCCAACTCCGTCACTGAACGTTCGGGGCTGGGATTGGTCAAGTGGACCTGGTTATGTTTTGGAATTTGAATAGCAGTCTGTCTGACTAATAGCAGCGAGGAAGGGGGCGGGTTCGCCAGGGGTGTAGACCAATAGCACGGGGCGGACGGCTTTGGTCTTTTCGCTGTTCGGTTGTCGGCCATTTCCGTCTGGCAGGAGGTTCTGTTGGTGCGCGGGAGGAAAGATACCCGAGTGAGGTGAGAGAGGCCTGTGGGTGAGGGTAGGCCTTGGTGCCGGAGAGAGAACTGAGAGGCCTGGGCGGGCGAGGACGGGCCTGGGACCCAGAAAGGAAGATGAGGGGCCCGTGGAGGGTGGACCATTGTGGAGGCCGCAGCGGCGTGTGAGGGAATAGCGGCCATTGTCACCAGTGGGAGTCGGATAATGCGGCATCGGAGGCATCCCGCCTCCCCCCCATTGTGCGCTGTTCATCGTCACATTACCATCGTGTCTTATGTTTGCTGTCCCATATTTCTCCAGTCTAGGCCCCATATCTCCAGTCTAGGCCTCATGATACATTTCATTTTGCTGTCCCATATTTCTCCAGTCTAGGCCCCATGATACATTTTGCTGTCCCATATTTCTCCAGTCTAGGCCCCATGATACATTTCATTTTGCTGTCCCATATTTCTCCAGTCTAGGCCCCATGATACATTTCATTTTGCTGTCCCATATTTCTCCAGTCTAGGCCCCATGATACATTTCATTTTGCTGTCCCATATTTCTCCAGTCTAGGCCTCATAATACATTGCATTTTGCTGTCCCATATTATCTCCTCCACACACCGATGAGGGGATATTGGAGGCTGGGGATGGCTCATCGGGCCCCCACCATCTCTATCGTGGCGTC
>NW_017309245.1:80207-80622 GCF_000935625.1 Nanorana parkeri | reverse complement strand
CTTGGCCTCGCCCCCCCCGATCATCTCTGTTGCCCCCCCCCAATATTGCTGGCCACTGCCCTGGCCTCCACATTCTCCGTTGCTGCGTTCCTGGCTGCCAACCCCACCATCTCCGTTGTTGCCCCCCCCGTGGTGCATTACTCTTATCGAAGATGATGAGCTGCCACAATGCATGGTAACACAGGGGCGCTGATGCCCCACGAGGGTGTGATTTGCCCCCCCATGTTCGTCCCACCAACCAATGAGAAATGTTCTCTTCCATTTGGAACGAGTTCTGAATTTTTCTTAAAGGGGCGGTGTGCTATATTGCACGCTGAGCTCTGCTCTTACCTGAGGGTTCCACTTCTACCCTTTGGGGGGGTGTCCCCTTTTAGGGGGTCTCTATAGGCCACGAATGTTCCAGATTTGTAAATGA
>NW_017309245.1:79743-80103 GCF_000935625.1 Nanorana parkeri | reverse complement strand
CCCGCGCCGGGCCCCACAGAGGGATTGTGGGAAGTGTCGGGACCCAGTTCTCCGGGGAGGATTCCGTAACATCTTCACCTGCTGAGCTTTGGAATCCTCAATCCCCCGATGTCCCCCCCGCACACCCCGTCACCCGTATAGTGCGCGGACAACCAAACTTTCTGTGTGGCGGCGGCTTAGGAGCCACTTTGGCGTTCTTTATTTCTATCCGTGTCACCCTCTGCTGGACGGAGGGCAATCCAGAATGTGGTTGTCACCAGAACAGGATTAAAGGGGAAATGTAACCATGGTGACATCTGTCCAGGAGAGCTATTCCCTCTCACTTCATGTTGTGTCTGCAGGTGGGGGGGGGGGGGGACA
>NW_017309245.1:79165-79523 GCF_000935625.1 Nanorana parkeri | reverse complement strand
GGCAGGAAACCTTTGATGGCGGGGGACCCCTCTACATCTGGCTGACCTTCCATGTCTTGTCTCTGTAGATACAATGCAGGGAAATCGTGGATTTAGGTCAGAACAGCAGAACCACGCTCACCGGAAACCACATCAGCAACAACAGCAGCAGCAAGAGCATGAGATCCCGTCGCCCACCAATGGACAGCAGAACACCAGTAAGTGTTGATGACCAGTAATTGGGGGGGTGAGGGGTGTAAATACCAGATAAGGATTTTCAGGGTGTGAATTGCTGGATTCCCGTCACTTCCTGGAGGACAGGTTCATGTTCCCCGTCCACGTGTGTCCTTCTCTTCATGTCAGCGTTGGCCTCCTATGT
>NW_017309245.1:75417-78087 GCF_000935625.1 Nanorana parkeri | reverse complement strand
CCCCCCGGGTCTCCGTAAGCTGTCTCCTGCAAAGCCCCCCCACAGATCCTGCAGAGACCCCCACAGGCCCTGCAGTCTGCCGGATCTCAGGGGGGCTGTGCAGAATCTACGTTGGGCCCTGCCAGCACAGTCGTCGTCCTACCTGGCACTGGGAAAAAGGCCTCCTCCGCTGCCTCGGCACCCAATCAATGTCTCCTCCATCTTCCGCCCTCGGTACCATTTGATCCACGGACCGGTACCAGGCCGCGGCCCGGGGGTTGGGGACCACTGTTGTAGATGACACTAGGCTTGGAGCGGACATTCTATCCTCGGTGGGTCGGATGTTCTCTCTTCCAGGAGGAATCCTCTTCATCTCTATGGTCGTCGGATACAAAACTTGTTACAAATGAAAGATTTGAGGCGCTGACGCGTTTTGTGGGGAATGATTGAGAGGAAATAGTTTGGGTGACTTTCTTCCTTCCTTCCTTCCTGTAGCTGAAGGGGTCACAATCGATCTGAAGAGCTTTAAGAAGCCCGGGGAGAAGACGTACACCCAGCGCAGCCGTCTCTTCGTGGGGAACCTGCCCATCGACGTCACCGAGGAGGAGCTGAGGAAGTTGTTTGAGAAATATGGTAAAGCCGGGGAGATCTTCATCCACAAGGACAAAGGGTTCGGCTTCATCCGGCTGGTGAGTGGCAAGAGTTGGGGGGGTGGAGACACGCACTCTTGCAGAGATTGCCAAGGCGGAGCTGGATAATCTTCCTCTGCGGGGGAAGCAATTGCGTGTGCGCTTTGCATGTCACAGCGCTGCGCTCTCGGTGAGGAATCTTCCTCAGTTTGTGTCCAATGAGCTGCTGGAAGAAGCCTTCTCCATCTTCGGTCAGGTGGAGAGAGCCATCGTCATTGTGGACGACCGCGGGAGGCCCAGCGGCAAAGGAATCGTGGAGTTCGCATCCAAGCCGGCGGCACGGAAAGCTCTGGATTTCTCGGGCTTCTTAAGAGATTTTACTTTTCTGTCTCTGTGGCCATGACATCACCAGACAGGAAGTGTGCAAGAAATCTGCTCCGTGGACTGACGTGTGACATTTCTCACCCTCAAAGGGGTACAGGAAGTGAGGGGGAATCTCTGCAACAGCCGGGTTTTATCCCCCCCCTTCTACCAAAACAGTAAACATGTTGGCTGGATTTGCACACAAGCTACCTCCCCCTTCCTCACATGACCGTTTTCGGGTCCGGCAATTGGCTCACTCAGGCCTGAGGAAGGGGAGGAGGTCCCTTGCACCCAGGGGTGGTAGGAGTGTGACCAAGATGTGTACCTATGGCAGACCTGTGTACATGAGAACTGACTTTTGTTTTGTGATCTGTTGTCCAGGTTTCCTCGTCCTATAACTGTAGAACCCATGGAACAGCTGGATGGTGAAGAATTTATCTCTGGTGAGTGTGTTCTGAGGCCACATAAACCTTTTCCGTTCCAGGGAGCGGGAGCAGCCCCCTCGTTTTGCCCAGCCGGGCAGCTTTGAGTATGAGTATGCCATGCGTTGGAAGGCCCTGATCGAGATGGAGAAGCAGCAGCAGGATCAAGTGGACCGAAACATCAAAGATGCCCAAGAGAAGATGGAGATCGAGATGGAGGCTTCAAGACATGAGCACCAGGTTATGCTTATGCGCCAAGGTGAGCCGACGTTTTCATGGAAAAAATATAAACTTGTACAAGTTGTTGGAAGTCCGTCATTTGCACGTGCTGCTGCTGCTGCTTTGTCTGGCTTTAACAATGTGCATTTGGGGGGCTAACGCTTACTTGGAACTTTTTATGGAGTGCCGTCTTTAAAATGGCTGTCCCCTGCGTGACGTAGGCTGAGAAGGGTGGAGGGGCCATGATGTCCCCTGCGTGACGTAGGCTGAGAAGGGTGGAGGGGCCATGATGTCCCCTGCGTGACGTAGGCTGAGTCGGGTGGAGGGGCCATGATGTCCTTTGTGGGACGTCGGGTGGAGGGGCCATGATGTCCTTTGTGGGACGTCGGGTGGAGGGGCCATGATGTCCTTTGTGGGACGTCGGGTGGAGGGGCCATGATGTCCTTTGTGGGACGTCGGGTGGAGGGGCCATGATGTCCTTTGTGGGACGTCGGGTGGAGGGGCCATGATGTCCTTTGTGGGACGTCGGGTGGAGGGGCCATGATGTCCTTTGTGGGACGTCGGGTGGAGGGGCCATGATGTCCTTTGTGGGACGTCGGGTGGAGGGGCCATGATGTCCTTTGTGGGACGTCGGGTGGAGGGGCCATGATGTCCTTTGTGGGACGTCGGGTGGAGGGGCCATGATGTCCTTTGTGGGACGTCGGGTGGAGGGGCCATGATGTCCTTTGTGGGACGTCGGGTGGAGGGGCCATGATGCCCTTTGTGGGACGTAGACTCACAGCTCTGCTATCTTTAGTATGTGAGATCCAATCGATTGAACAGCCAACGTTCTCTTTGTAGATTTAATGAGACGACAAGAAGAACTGCGACGATTGGAGGAGCTCCACAACCAAGATGTGCAAAAACGCAAGCAGCTGGAGCTCAGGTACGACTGAACTGGGGCAATTCTCAGAGTGACCCCCGGGGGGCAGTAATGAACACTTCATGTTTCTTAAACCTTTGCCGGAGGACGATCCTTCCCTTTTAGGCTTGGACACATCGCCCCCCCCCTCGCCATT
>NW_017309245.1:74065-75008 GCF_000935625.1 Nanorana parkeri | reverse complement strand
GAGGAAGAGCGCAGGAGACGCGAGGAGGAGACTCGCCGGCAGCAGGAGGAGATGTTGAGACGCCAGCAGGAAGGGTTCAAGAGCGGCTATCCCGATTCTGTAAGAATGTCCCTTCCATGTATATAATATGTTCAGTGTTAGATGGGGGTCCCCCCTTTTATGAGGAATGGACTAGCCTGCAGACCCAGCGGGTGGAGTCTGTCCGTGTCCTCCATGTGGTTCTAGCCTGACGATATGCAGATATGAACGGTGACTGCACATACATGTTCTAATGATATTTCTTCTTCTTTAGAGGGAAGCTGACATGAGGATGGCGCAGATGGCATTGCCAGGTAAATTTCTTCTCTTCTGCCTTGTACCAGACATGACCCGACATTACCACCCAGCCTTCCATTTTTTTTTTTTTTGTTTTACCTCCTTTTCTACTTCCTGTGACATCCTCGATCTTGTATTGTTCTTGCTGGAAGGGAGGGATCAGTAGGGCGATTCCTTGTCACACATGCAGGCTCCAGAACCACATCTTCCAAGAAGCACTGTGTGTATGGAGGCTCTTGGGAGTTTGTACTCTGATGACCTCGGCGATTTTGTAAAGTTTATTATTCTGGACAATACACAAGTGTGCCCGGACCCCCCTCACCCTGATGAGTGGCAGAGGAAGCCCTTTGCTGGGCGCTATGGGTCAGAGTGAGGGGGGTGGTCTGGGTGGACTGTGTCGTCCGGAACAATAAAGTTTTACAAATGGTGATATCAGGGTGCGTCTGACTTTCTTGCATGGTGGATGTGCTGGGAATGTGGACGAGCTCCGTTTGTCTGGCACCTCTCCACTGATGCAGACTGACTCTGGACTTGGAAGTGGGGAATTTCTATTGGAAATCAGTATATGCGAGTAGAGATGGGGGCTAGGCAGAGTTCTGTAGTCCAGCAGGGGAGAAGGGTGATTATA
>NW_017309245.1:69407-73917 GCF_000935625.1 Nanorana parkeri | reverse complement strand
GGCATAGGCAGAGTTCTCTAGTCCAGCAGGGGAGAGCTCAGGCAAACGTGACAACGCTGCTTGGGCTTTCAGTGCAGCACAGTCAGCGTTGTCAGCTCAGTACAGGAAGTCAGGAGCTCTGTGTACTTGCAGCATTTCACTTGAATGGTATTTCTATGTCTCGTGCAGGCTCGATGGGAATGAGTAACCGCTCATCTTTGGGAAACAGCAGCGTCCCCGCAGGAAATGCTGCGCCCGCCGCGGCTGCTGCCATGATGCAGGAGGCATCTGCTATGGGCATTCCACTCTCTACGTTCACGTCATGTAGTCTTCATGTTTTTTTTATTTTCCATTGTGCTGTTCTTGCCAGTTGGGATTTGTTTTCCAGGTCATGTCAGTCCTGCAGCTTCACATACATCTCCTTTCCTTCCTCATACCATGTCTGTATGGCGGCTTGATCCAACCCCTGGTGGGCGGGGCGATCCCTGGTGCTATGAAAACATACCAGCCTTCAGCATGGCTTTAATAATTTCCTACAAGAAAAAAGCCCTTTAGGCCTTCACACTGCGCCGTTCAATGGTTGCATTGAGCAAGCTTGAATCGCGGCAAAATCTGCTCCAAAAAGGCTCCTGCTGTAGCGACGCACGACCTGCGACGCACCCTTTGCCCCATTGCCAAGCGATATCGCGCGATGTGAACGGGGCCTTAGGCCTTCACACCAAATGCAGAGCAGAACTGGAGCAAAAAATACCATTGGAATACATTGGACGCAGTTCTGATCCGGTCTGCTCCGCGCTCGGTGTGAACAAGGCCTTAAAGTGACATAAACCAATACTGTAATGTGCGCCGCACTGTAATCCATGGTGGTCTGCCTTCTCTTTGCTGCTCTTCCTTTTTAAATCCTCATGTCTTCTCATGCTGGGGGAGAACTTCCCTTTTCAGCTGAGTGCCTCTTCCTGTAGTGCCGGCTCAGGTTGTGAACCTATACAAACCTATACACAGACACCGTGTATCCATTCCAGAGACAAGGCACTCAGCTGCAAAGGGAAGTTCTCCCCCAGCATGAGAAGACATGAGGATTTAAAAGGAAGAGCAGCAAAGAGAAGGCAGACCACCATGGATTACAGTGCGGCGCACATTACAGTATTGTTTTATGTTACACAATCTGAGGGTTTCATGTCACTTTTTAAATAGCTTTGCCGGCTCTTTCTGGTGGAGGTCATGTGACTGCTTTTGTGGTGAGACCGGCGGCACCACCCGGTCAGGTTTTCCAGCATCCAATGAGAAGAGCTTTAGGGGACAAATGTGTTGTGATTTCACATGTGTACATACACACTTCAGTGACTGGGTATGATCAAGGTTTAGCTACGTGTACCAGAGGCTTTCGTCTCCATTATTTCCCAGACACCGGACCATCACTCTGGGGGGGCCAGTACACACCGGACCATCACTCTGGGGGGGCCAGTACGCACCGGACCATCACTCTGGGGGGGCCAGTACGCACCGGACCATCACTCTGGGGGGGCCAGTACGCACCGGACCATCACTCTGGGGGGGCCAGTACGCACCGGACCATCACTCTGGGGGGGCCAGTACGCACCGGACCATCACTCTGGGGGGGCCAGTACGCACCGGACCATCACTCTGGGGGGGCCAGTACGCACCGGACCATCACTCTGGGGGGGCCAGTACGCACCGGACCATCACTCTGGGGGGGCCAGTACGCACCGGACCATCACTCTGGGGGGGCCAGTACGCACCGGACCATCACTCTGGGGGGGCCAGTACGCACCGGACCATCACTCTGGGGGGGCCAGTACGCACCGGACCATCACTCTGGGGGGGCCAGTACGCACCGGACCATCACTCTGGGGGGGCCAGTACGCACCGGACCATCACTCTGGGGGGGCCAGTACGCACCGGACCATCACTCTGGGGGGGCCAGTACGCACCGGACCATCACTCTGGGGGGGCCAGTACGCACCGGACCATCACTCTGGGGGGGCCAGTACGCACCGGACCATCACTCTGGGGGGGCCAGTACGCACCGGACCATCACTCTGGGGGGGCCAGTACGCACCGGACCATCACTCTGGGGGGGCCAGTACGCACCGGACCATCACTCTGGGGGGGCCAGTACGCACCGGACCATCACTCTGGGGGGGCCAGTACGCACCGGACCATCACTCTGGGGGGGCCAGTACGCACCGGACCATCACTCTGGGGGGGCCAGTACGCACCGGACCATCACTCTGGGGGGGCCAGTACGCACCGGACCATCACTCTGGGGGGGCCAGTACGCACCGGACCATCACTCTGGGGGGGCCAGTACGCACCGGACCATCACTCTGGGGGGGCCAGTACGCACCGGACCATCACTCTGGGGGGGCCAGTACGCACCGGACCATCACTCTGGGGGGGCCAGTACGCACCGGACCATCACTCTGGGGGGGCCAGTACGCACCGGACCATCACTCTGGGGGGGCCAGTACGCACCGGACCATCACTCTGGGGGGGCCAGTACGCACCGGACCATCACTCTGGGGGGGCCAGTACGCACCGGACCATCACTCTGGGGGGGCCAGTACGCACCGGACCATCACTCTGGGGGGGCCAGTACGCACCGGACCATCACTCTGGGGGGGCCAGTACGCACCGGACCATCACTCTGGGGGGGCCAGTACGCACCGGACCATCACTCTGGGGGGGCCAGTACGCACCGGACCATCACTCTGGGGGGGCCAGTACGCACCGGACCATCACTCTGGGGGGGCCAGTACGCACCGGACCATCACTCTGGGGGGGCCAGTACGCACCGGACCATCACTCTGGGGGGGCCAGTACGCACCGGACCATCACTCTGGGGGGGCCAGTACGCACCGGACCATCACTCTGGGGGGGCCAGTACGCACCGGACCATCACTCTGGGGGGGCCAGTACGCACCGGACCATCACTCTGGGGGGGCCAGTACGCACCGGACCATCACTCTGGGGGGGCCAGTACGCACCGGACCATCACTCTGGGGGGGCCAGTACGCACCGGACCATCACTCTGGGGGGGCCAGTACGCACCGGACCATCACTCTGGGGGGGCCAGTACGCACCGGACCATCACTCTGGGGGGGCCAGTACGCACCGGACCATCACTCTGGGGGGGCCAGTACGCACCGGACCATCACTCTGGGGGGGCCAGTACGCACCGGACCATCACTCTGGGGGGGCCAGTACGCACCGGACCATCACTCTGGGGGGGCCAGTACGCACCGGACCATCACTCTGGGGGGGCCAGTACGCACCGGACCATCACTCTGGGGGGGCCAGTACGCACCGGACCATCACTCTGGGGGGGCCAGTACGCACCGGACCATCACTCTGGGGGGGCCAGTACGCACCGGACCATCACTCTGGGGGGGCCAGTACGCACCGGACCATCACTCTGGGGGGGCCAGTACGCACCGGACCATCACTCTGGGGGGGCCAGTACGCACCGGACCATCACTCTGGGGGGGCCAGTACGCACCGGACCATCACTCTGGGGGGGCCAGTACGCACCGGACCATCACTCTGGGGGGGCCAGTACGCACCGGACCATCACTCTGGGGGGGCCAGTACGCACCGGACCATCACTCTGGGGGGGCCAGTACGCACCGGACCATCACTCTGGGGGGGCCAGTACGCACCGGACCATCACTCTGGGGGGGCCAGTACGCACCGGACCATCACTCTGGGGGGGCCAGTACGCACCGGACCATCACTCTGGGGGGGCCAGTACGCACCGGACCATCACTCTGGGGGGGCCAGTACGCACCGGACCATCACTCTGGGGGGGCCAGTACGCACCGGACCATCACTCTGGGGGGGCCAGTACGCACCGGACCATCACTCTGGGGGGGCCAGTACGCACCGGACCATCACTCTGGGGGGGCCAGTACGCACCGGACCATCACTCTGGGGGGGCCAGTACGCACCGGACCATCACTCTGGGGGGGCCAGTACGCACCGGACCATCACTCTGGGGGGGCCAGTACGCACCGGACCATCACTCTGGGGGGGCCAGTACACACCGGACCATCACTCTGGGGGGGCCGGTGGACACGTGACCATCACTAGAAGGCCGATGATCTGTAGACACCGGAGCCGCGCTGGTCTAGGAGTTGGTTGGACATTCCAATACCAGACACGTATATTTCAGCGCAGCCGCCAAATCTCCTACACCAGGCGTGTTCCTAAAGCAACGTCTGCCTCCGATATGTAACCACCAATAACCACACAGGACACAGGAAGATTCCTAGATGATTGGGTAATATGCCGGGATCACCAGCCGGGTGATTGGATGCTGGCCAGACCTGTGAGGACCCTCATATAACCCTCCTCCCCCTCCAGGAAACACTGGGAAGTCCTTTCTTAGGGTTAGACTAGGGTGCCCCCCCATACTTGTACCTCTGTAGTAGATGTGACACATGTTAGACTAGGGTGCCCCCCCCCCATACTTGTACCTCTGTAGATGTGACACACGTTAGACTAGGGTGCC
>NW_017309245.1:66440-69138 GCF_000935625.1 Nanorana parkeri | reverse complement strand
CCCCCCCCCCCATACTTGTACCTCTGTAGATGGGGCACATGTTAGACTAGGGTGCCCCCCCCCCATACTTGTACCTCTGTAGATGGTGCACATGTTAGACTAGGGTGCCCCCCCCCCCATACTTGTACCTCTGTAGATGGGGCACATGTTAGACTAGGGCCCCCCCCCCATACTTGTACCTCTGTAGATGGGGCACATGTTAGACTAGAGCCATGCGTGTCATTCCTCGTAGACCAATTGTAATGAGAACATTGATTGGTGAAGTGGACCGGTACCAGCAGAACTCCATCAAATAAATGAATAATTTCCCATTAAAAATTATTCACCTTCAATTCAGAGCTGCGCCATGCAGTACCACGTCTCCACCACAAGATGTCAGTCCTCAGTCTTTTAGGATGAGTGATGACCTCACAAGCCACTTCCTCTGAGCCCAGGCTGTCATGGAGTCCCCCCTGGCCCATCCCGGGCACTGTACACGGTAAGTCTAGGGGTAGAGGAATAAGCTGTAATACCTCATGCCCCGCTCTGGCAGGCTCCTTCAATCTGTGTGACCGATCCTCCGAAGACTCTACGGTGCTCCTGGCCGCGGTCACACACTCGCATTGCATTGTACATCATGACATCGGGGGGGACCGCCCACAACCCGGAGCGTCAGGGAGGAGAGCAGAGTGCCGGAGCGAAGGATAATGCAGCCTCTTCATTGGGTGAGAGACCATGGCATGGACCCCGGAGGAGGGGACAAAGAGAGACCACTGGACCCAAGTGAAGGGAAGGAATTTATAGATGTACATTCCATGGGGGGGTGATGGGCGGAGCCTATATGATGACAAGGACCTCTAATAAACGCTCACACGCAAGTCTGATTGGTCTAATTATAAACACAAAGCGCCCAGTGGGCATGCTGGCACTATGGGGCTGATTGATAAATGTTCCTGTGCTCCATAGTGCCGTGTGATCGGCAGCAGTGCTGTGTGATCGGCACCCCAGCACAGCACAGCACAGCACAGCACATTGGAGCAGATAACGGATCACTATATGCCACGGGTCGGTGTGAACGAGCTCTGGATTCCCCCAGCTGGAGACAATGATCGGCCATGATGATTATATCCCCAATGGATCAGTTTGGACTCATGTGATAGAACTTCCTGCTGAGCTGATGATGTCACTCCGGGATCAGACCAGAAATCTCTGACCACCATGCCGGGTACATGTATGGGAGGCCGCTGACCCGCCATCGCTCCCCCAGGTACGTTATAGCCATAGATTACATCAGCCAGGTAAGAGGCATTTCCAGCCCTGAGACTTCGCTGACCAATGAAAGGATTCGGCGTGGCCCCAGAACGGTGGGTTGGGAATCCAAGGACAGCCAGAGTTTCTAGAGACGACGTGCAGCCTGAGGATGGAGATGACAGGTTGGTCTCCATACAATCCACAGCAGAGGAAATGCAAAGTCTCCGGCTGTGTCGGTGACAGAAAATGTGGTGTGAGTGCCGGGGGCTTCCGGAGACCCCCGAGAGTGGATTGGAGTCCTCCTGATCTCCTCCTGTGTGTACCTGACTGACATCATATATCATGTATGTCGCACAGAGGGTCCACAATGTACACTGGGGGGTCCCCTACACACCGAACTCCTTTTTGTGTGTTGCAGCATTTAAACCTTGCGGTGAATCACAGGGAGGCCACAGCATTCCACCCCTGTGGTGAATCTTTGGACAGGACACAGAAGTAGGGTCCCTAACTCCTTCAGAGTCTCTATCTCTAGGGGCCCCTATGCCCCCCCCAGGTCAGATGCCGGGGGGCCCCCGATGGATCTGGCGGTGAGGACATAAATCTAATTGTATTCGGTGAATCGCCCGGAACTGATCTTGTTCTTATTTCAGGTCGTCATGTCACCTGATGCCCATCCCCCCGATGCCGGCACACAGGTCCTCATCAATGTGACGTCCGGAGCTATGGGTGAGTCCTATGTACTAAGACCTCAGGGGGAACCCGTCACTGTCCCTCAGATTGTTGGGGGTCAGCATATGGCCAGAAGGAGTACAAATGGTTCCTGTAGCCAGTAAAATGGTGTCCCGGGGAGCTATAACTGCCCCCTCACCTGTGCGCTATGGCTGCCCCCTCACCTGTGCGCCATGGCTGCCCCCTCACCTGTGCGCCATGGCTGCCCCCTCACCTGTGCGCCATGGCTGCCCCCTCACTGAGGTCACTGGGAGCAATGCATGGAATTATAAAACCTTCAAAACAGCAGAAACTTTATAAGGTCCGGACACAGAACATACAGTGACTGCAGTACTAAAATGTTACCACAAGATGTCGCCATGTGACATTCATAGAGGGGACAACAGCACGCTTTACACCGACACGGTCCACTGTTGTCACCCTCAGGAAACCCGCCCTAAGAAATGCCATCACTTGAGTCATCTAGACAGGAAGTGGCTGCAAAGAGACCTCAGGTGATCAGCAGCACAAATACAGGAACACAGGAGGTAAAAAAGAAAAACAAGGATTTAAAAAAAAAATGGAGATTGTTTGTTTCTGATACTCAGGGTGTGAGAGGTAACACATACGTGGGAGGGTCACATGACACATTACTCAGCATGATACAATATATCTGATGACAGGTCCTCTTTATAGATCCCCCCTCTATCTGATGACAGGTCCTCTTTATAGATCCCCCCTCCCTCTATCTGATGACAGG
>NW_017309245.1:65501-66013 GCF_000935625.1 Nanorana parkeri | reverse complement strand
GTGTCCTGTGTCCTCAGTGGTCAGCCCTTTGACACGGTGAAGGTGAAGATGCAGACGTTCCCTTCCATGTATCGGGACTTCCTGGACTGCACCGCGCGCGTCTATCGCTCCGAAGGACTGCGCGGCCTCTATCATGGCACCGTCCCGGCATTGGTGGCCAACGTGGCGGAGAATGCCGTGCTCTTCGCCTGTTACGGCTTCTGCCAGAATCTGGTGTCCTCCGTCCTGGGACTTCCTGATACGTCACAGCTCAGGTACGTGGAGACAACCCGCCCGTGCCCTCTGATGGCTTTGTATCTTGTTGTCGTCGCCCCTGTGAGCCCCCGTGTGGCGTGATCTGGAAATGCTGCTTACTGCCCTCCCCCCTCCAGTTCTCTGTGCTGGCAGCCACACCCCTCATCATAAGTGTCTTCACAAAGAATGGGAGGAGCATGTCTGGGCAGAGAAAGGGGGGTGTGTCTCACTAGGCCTGTTACTGAGAGCTGATTGCTGAGTGCACTGGGTCTAACTCA
>NW_017309245.1:45989-65157 GCF_000935625.1 Nanorana parkeri | reverse complement strand
ATGTGTACCCCCATACGACTCTTCATGTTTCTCCTTAGAGATCATCACAAGGCTGCTGCAGGTTCCCTGGCCTCGGTCTTCTCCTCATTGGTCCTTTGTCCGACGGAACTGGTGAAGTGCCGCATGCAGACTCAGCATGAGATGAGACTATCCGGCCACAAAGGGATCCCCAATAAAAGGTGGGGTGCCTCGTATTTTAGCTGTCAACAGTTAAAAACTTTATTAGACCCCAGCTATGCCACACAGTCCCTGTATGCCACCAAACTAACGCGTTTTGCCCTAATCTGGCTTAATCGTAGGGAACGATACAGAACGATTTATATTTTGTAAACGAAAGGTGACCCCTGGCAGTTTTATGGTTTGTCCCGGCCCCGTTACTGTCACTTTTCCTGGACCGCTTGGCCCGCGTGTAAATGTGGAAAACACAATATCAATAAAGTTTTCAGTATAAGGAATTCCTCTCCATACCGGTGTCCCCGGAGTACGCGGCCGCCCTATAGGGAACCTTTTTATGGGTCTCACCGCTGCAAGTCTCTTTATAATTCTGCGTTCTTTTGCCCTCAGCACCCCGTGGTCCATCGTACGCGATATCCTAAAATCTGAAGGAGCGGCCGGCCTGTTCCGTGGCCTCAGCAGTACGTGGCTGCGGGAGATCCCCGGATACTTCTTCTTTTTTGGTGGCTATGAGCTGAGCAAGAGTCTTCTCAACAGAAATTCTGGAGGTCAACCAGGTGTGGTGGAGGAAGGGGAGGTCAAGCGGGTGTGGTGGCGGAAGGGGAGGTCAAGCAGGTGTGGTGGAGGAAGGGGAGGTCAAGCAGGTGTGGTGGAGGAAGGGGAGGTCAAGCGGGTGTGGTGGAGGAAGGGGAGGTCCAGCGGGTGTGGTGGAGGAAGGGGATGTCCAGCGGGTGTGGTGGAGGGAGGGGATGTCCCGCGGGTGTGGTGGAGGAAGGGGAGGTCCAGCGGGTGTGGTGGAGGAAGGGGATGTCCAGCGGGTGTGGTGGAGGAAGGGGATGTCCAGCGGGTGTGGTGGAGGAAGGGGGGGTCAACTAGATCATGTTCCTCTTTGATGCTGTGGCTTTCCTTTTTTTGCAGGTCCCATAGTTGTCACCATTAGTGGTGGTGTGGGCGGGGCCTGTTTCTGGCTTTCCGTGTATCCGGTGGACTCAGTGAAGTCGAGAATTCAAGTTCTTTCCATGGCATCCCATCAGGAGGGCTTCTTCCTGTCCTTGCTGCACATATTGAAGAGAGAAGGTCAGACTCATGTTGGGTTGGGGAATGTTGGGACCATCTCTGTGGTCTGAGGAGCTCACAAGTCCTGGAGTGACACTGAGTCACATGACCTCTGACCCTGAGATTGTGATGGAGGTTTAGGGTTCCAGATTCCCCCGGATTGGCTTGTTGGGGTTATTTTATCTGTAAAGTGTCTCCGGAGCCACAATGTGCGATTTTTAGATGGAACCCGGAAGAGTTTAGAACCTCGGTCAGGTTTTATTGCTTAGATACAGATCAATGAGAAGTTTTTTTATTGAGGGCAATTCCGGGACCCCAGAAACTCCCCTTCATCAGGGTCTCTGACTGCCTCATGGGCCCACAGAGCCGGATATCAGAGGGGGATCTTGTATTTTAGTGCAAGGTCCTCCCCACTGGCCCCTTTACCGGGACACCTGAGCCCAACCATTGATAGGGGAACGCAAAGCTCTGGCCACGTAATGTTCATGTAGATTGCCCGGCACCACAACGGTCATCCAAGAAAATCTTCACTCCATCCCCTCCCCCCTCCATGATCTGTTGGGTCGGGTATTTTGTTTGAGGAGTCCAACTACACGTGTCGGGAGAACTGTAATGAAGTAATTTTGGGTTTTCTGTACCTGACGATGGAGACTTCGTGTGATGATGTCATCAGTGTAATCGGGAGGGATTTCCTCATCTTCATGACATTCCGTATAGGTAACCGGCTCCCTTTCCTTCCAGGAATCTTCACCCTGTACGGCGGACTAATGCCGACCGTGATCAGAGCCTTTCCCTCAAACGCCGCTCTCTTCCTGGCCTATGAAATGACCAAGAGGACTCTGACCACATGGACCAGCCGTCTGGAGGGCTCTGACCACATGGACCAGCCGTCTGGAGGGCTCTGACCACATGGACCAGCCGTCTGGAGGGCTCTGACCACATGGACCAGCCATCTGGAGGGCTCTGACCACATGGACCAGCCGTCTGGAGGGCTCTGACCACACGGACCAGCCGTCTGGAGGGCTCTGACCACATGGACCAGCCGTCTAGAGGGCTCTGACCACATGGACCAGCCGTCTGGAGGGCTCTGACCACAGGGACATGGTACGCGGTCGATCTGGTTGCTGTATTGTACGTTCTGTGTAAATAAAGATTTACATTGTTTGTTTATCCTTTTTTTTTTTTTAATGTTTTCTGAATTTATTTTACGACTCTGATCAGATCTCACTGAAGAAGGTTTCATGGGAATCCCCCGATCAGTGAGCTCAGACGGGGACAGTCTCTGACCGCACACCTCTTACAGGAGATGTAATCCCGATCACTATGACCTCATAAAACATTTACAGAGTTAGTGACATGAAGCCCTCAGGTTGTGTAACATAAACCAATACTGTAATGTGCGCCGCACTGTACTCCATGGTGGTCTCCCTTCTCTTTGCTGCTCTTCCTTTTAAATCCTCATCTCTTCTCATGCTGGGGGAGAACTTCCCTTTTCAGCTGAGTGCCTCTTCCTGTAGTGCCGGCTCAGGTTGTGAACCTATACAAACCTATACACAGACACCGTGTATCCATTCCAGAGACAAGGCACTCAGCTGCAGAGGGAAGTTCTCCCCCAGCATGAGAAGACATGAGGATTTAAAAGGAAGAGCAGCAAAGAGAAGGGAGACCACCATGGATGACCGTATTGTTTCATGTTACACACTCTGAGGGTTTAATGTCACTTTAAGTCTTTTAAATGTTGAAGCTTCCATTATAATGATCCCTGGTGACTCCGCTCGGCAAGTCTGCAATAGTTTAGCGAGTCATTTTCTATAGGGTGACAACGCTCTGTCCTTGTTCAGACACTTCCTGTTATAGGGTGACAATGCTCTGTCCTTGTTCAAGACACTTCCTGTTATAGGGTGACAATGCTCTGTCCTTGTTCAAGACACTTCCTGTTATAGGGTGACATCGCTCTGTCCTTGGTCAGGCACTTCCTGTTATAGGGTGACATCGCTCTGTCCTTGTTCAGACACTTCCTGTTATAGGGTGACAGCACTCTGTCCTTGTTCAGACACTGAACATGGACAGAGCATTGCTACCCTACACTAGGAAGTGTCTGAACAAGGACAGAGCATTGTCGCCCTATAACAGGAAGTGTCTGAACAAGGACAGAGCATTGTCACCCTATAACAGGAAGTGTCTGAACAAGGACAGAGCGTTGTCACCCTATAACAGGAAGTGCCTGAACAAGGACAGAGCATTGTCACCCTATAACAGGAAGTGTCTGAACAAGGACAGAGTGTTGTCACCCTATAACAGGAAGTGCCTGAACAAGGACAGAGCATTGTCACCCTATAACAGGAAGTGTCTGAACAAGGACAGAGTGTTGTCACCCTATAACAGGAAGTGCCTGAACAAGGACAGAGCATCGTCACCCTATAACAGGAAGTGTCTGAACAAGGACCTCCATGGCAGGATCACCGGGGGTTAGTATAATGAAAGGTGACAATGATTGGTTGAAGTGTGTCTGGGGTTATCGGCTGGGACCGGGACGTCTTTGGTTGGGGATCGGAGACCTCGGTCATGATTGTCTTCTGGATCTTTCATATAATCTTCCTCCCAGTGACTGGCGTTGTACTCTATCATCCTCCTCCTCCTCCGGGTCATTCGGGGCCTTTCCTCTCCTCCGTCACCTGTCACAGCTGCTGACATTCTTCTTTCCATCTTTGGTGTGGGGCCGGCACTTCCAATGTCTAAATATAGGACCTCGTGCCCGGGGCCCCCACTATCCGGCCGGGATCCCGCTCAGCCTGGGCTCCGTCCTTCCACACGTCTCATATCCTGAGCTCTGTATCCTACTGCTGCGTCTCCTCTCAATGACCGGACCATCTAACATCTAGAGCCGGCTTCCTCAGCCCCGGGGTCCTTCAGAGGGCCACAGGGGTTCATTCAGCCGGGCCAGATTCATCCCCTGCCTACACTGACCACCCATGGGTCCGTACCCCCGCTGTGCCCATTATGAGGAGCTCCCACCATCCCTGTGCTGAGTTCCCGGGTCTGTACCCCCGCTGTGCCCATTATGAGGAGCCCCCACCATCCCTGTGCTGAGTTCCCGGGTCTGTACCCCCGCTGTGCCCATTATGAGGAGCCCCCACCATCCCTGTGCTGAGTTCCCGGGTCTGTACCCCCGCTGTGCCCATTATGAGGAGCCCCCACCATCCCTGTGCTGAGTTCCCGGGTCTGTACCCCCGCTGTGCCCATTATGAGGAGCCCCCACCATCCCTGTGCTGAGTTCCCGGGTCTGTACCCCCGCTGTGCCCATTATGAGGAGCCCCCACCATCCCTGTGCTGAGTTCCCGGGTCTGTACCCCCGCTGTGCCCATTATGAGGAGCCCCCACCATCCCTGTGCTGAGTTCCCGGGTCTGTACCCCCGCTGTGCCCATTATGAGGAGCCCCCACCATCCCTGTGCTGAGTTCCCGGGTCTGTACCCCCGCTGTGCCCATTATGAGGAGCCCCCACCATCCCTGTGCTGAGTTCCCGGGTCTGTACCCCCGCTGTGCCCATTATGAGGAGCCCCCACCATCCCTGTGCTGAGTTCCCGGGTCTGTACCCCCGCTGTGCCCATTATGAGGAGCCCCCACCATCCCTGTGCTGAGTTCCCGGGTCTGTACCCCCGCTGTGCCCATTATGAGGAGCCCCCACCATCCCTGTGCTGAGTTCCCGGGTCTGTACCCCCGCTGTGCCCATTATGAGGAGCCCCCACCATCCCTGTGCTGAGTTCCCGGGTCTGTACCCCCGCTGTGCCCATTATGAGGAGCCCCCACCATCCCTGTGCTGAGTTCCCGGGTCTGTACCCCCGCTGTGCCCATTATGAGGAGCCCCCACCATCCCTGTGCTGAGTTCCCGGGTCTGTACCCCCGCTGTGCCCATTATGAGGAGCCCCCACCATCCCTGTGCTGAGTTCCCGGGTCTGTACCCCCGCTGTGCCCATTATGAGGAGCCCCCACCATCCCTGTGCTGAGTTCCCGGGTCTGTACCCCCGCTGTGCCCATTATGAGGGGCCCCCGCCGTCCCTGTGCTGAGTTCCTGGGTTGGGTGCGCTCCATTGGCTGGTTGTGGTTATAATGCTTCCTCGTTGTTCCCGTGTACTGTAGGGAATTGTCGCGCCGGCGGTGGTGCCGGTCAGAGATCTATCACAGACGTCCTCGGCCCCCTCTGCACCGTCCAATCCGTGGCCTCGTTGGATGTCAGTCATCATGAATGGTGAGGGGCGGAGTCTGGACGCCTCTAGTGACCACGCGCTCTGTTATAACAAGGGATGTGGACAACGATTTCTGCTCGCCGACAATTCTACAGGTGAGTGTACAGCTGACTGTCCATCCAGTCCTGATATTTACACAACTCTGCCACACAGCACAGCCAGATATAAAACAAATTCTCCTTCTCCACAGACGCGTGTCTCTTCCACCCGGGATATCCCATCTTCCATGACGCTCTGAAGGTCAGTACAGGTCTCCACATCCTATCTCCGTCCTCCGAGATCTGGTCATTGTCACTGAGGAGCTCTTTATTTTCTTGTCTCAGGGTTGGTCCTGTTGCCGAAAACGCACCACGGACTTTTCTGAATTTCTGGCCATCAAGGTGAGTGTCTCTGCTGGTGTCCGATAATGGAGGTCTCGTAATGGAGGTCTTGTAATGGAGGTCTTGTAATGGAGGTCTCGTACTGGAGGTCTCATAATGGAAGTCTCATAATGGAAGTCTCGTAATGGAAGTCTCGTACTGGAGGTCTCGTACTGGAGGTCTCGTACTGGAGGTCTCATACTGGAGGTCTCGTAATGGAAGTCTTGTAATGGAAGTCTTGTAATGGAAGTCTTGTAATGGAGGTCTCATGATGGAGGTCTCGTGATGGAGGTCTCGTGATGGAGGTCTCATGATGGAGGTGTAGTAATGGAGGTCCTTCATCCATCCTCTGACTTCTCTTATCTACAAAGTATCTCATAATGTTCCTTCTATCTCCTCCCTTCTGTATCACATTTCATACTCCGACCTCTCACCCGGCTACAGAGATACATTATATAGCCAAATGTTTGGAGGACCCTCAACTATCACACCAACCTACACAGCCAAAAGTACATGGACCTCCCTCCGAATGATGGGGTTCAGGTGCCTCCAGTGAAGGTTCTGGTGAACCTCCGTCATACAAAGACATTGTAGACAATTGGGCTCTTCCAGCCTTGTGGTCACAGTTTGGCGAAGGCCCTTTTCTGCCCCCCCCCCCATGACTGTCCCCTGTGTACAAAGCCAGCTCCATACAGACATGGGGGGAGGGGAGGGGGGGGGTCCATACAGACATGGTGGGACCAGCTTGGTGGAGGAACCCGAGTGTCCTGCACAGAGCCCCGACCTCAACCCTACTGCACAGCTTTAGATAATTTGGAGCCAGGTCTTCTCATCTTGGGGTTCTTTCAGAAGAGAGCAATGAGAGACTTGTAGACAGGAGATCTGTGCTCACTTCTCAAGAAACCCTTAGAAACCTGGAGGAGCCCCAAGACCAGAAGACCCGATTCACAATCGGCGGTCCAATTCATGACAAAGGAGATCTACAAAACGTCTTTGGGATGAATTGGAACGCCGATTGTTAGCCCGGGTCTTCTTATCCAACATCAGAACCTGACCTCACACACGGGACAAATTCCCACAGACCCCTCCACAATCTTGTGGAAAGCCTCCCCAGAGGAGTGGGGGATGGTAGAACCACAAATGGGGCAACTCTATATTAATGGTCGTGGTTTTGGAAGGGGGTGTCCTACAAGGTGATATAAGTGTGGTGGTCAGGTGCTCACAGACTTTTGACCATAATATGTGTAATTCATTTTGGACCCAAAAGGTCTCTGTTTCTTTCCTCCATTATTGGGATATCATTGGGGTATTATTGGGGTATTATTTGGTTATTATTGGGGTATCATTGGGGTATTATTTGGGTATTATTGGGGTATTATTGGGGTATTATTTGGGTATTATTGGGGTATTATTGGGGTATTGCTCACCTACACTAAGTCATTTCTGCTCTTCATCGTCAGTCGCATCTTTTTCCCATAAGGCATCGGTGGGGTGCACCCCGGAGCAGCACTGAAACACAATCTGAATATTATTTATACCGTTTCCTGAGGTTTCTCTCTGTCCACACCTGGACTAGTCTGTACCAGTTCAGTAGCAGAACTGTAAGGGATCATTAGAGAAGAGTCACAAGTCCCTCTATAGCTCAGTCACACACAGAGTCCTCTTTGTCTCCTCAGACGTTTGATTAGTAGACTGCACCATCTAACCCCCATAGAGGTGTATCCATTGTCTCTTGGTGGTCTAACCATTGTGGGTGTTTCCTCTCCTTAGGGCTGCACTAAGGGTCCTCACAGCAACGAGAAACCATTAGAACCTCTAAAACCCGACATCTCTGGAAGCAAGAATGCGACCGATGACCCGTCACGGACTTTTCTGAATTTCTGGCCATCAAGGTGAGTGTCTCTGCTGGTGTCCGATAATGGAGGTCTCGTAATGGAGGTCTTGTAATGGAGGTCTTGTAATGGAGGTCTCGTACTGGAGGTCTCATAATGGAAGTCTCATAATGGAAGTCTCGTAATGGAAGTCTCGTACTGGAGGTCTCGTACTGGAGGTCTCGTACTGGAGGTCTCATACTGGAGGTCTCGTACTGGAGGTCTCATACTGGAGGTCTCGTAATGGAAGTCTTGTAATGGAAGTCTTGTAATGGAAGTCTTGTAATGGAGGTCTCATGATGGAGGTCTCGTGATGGAGGTCTCGTGATGGAGGTCTCATGATGGAGGTGTAGTAATGGAGGTCCTTCATCCATCCTCTGACTTCTCTTATCTACAAAGTATCTCATAATGTTCCTTCTATCTCCTCCCTTCTGTATCACATTTCATACTCCGACCTCTCACCCGGCTACAGAGATACATTATATAGCCAAATGTTTGGAGGACCCTCAACTATCACACCAACCTACACAGCCAAAAGTACATGGACCTCCCTCCGAATGATGGGGTTCAGGTGCCTCCAGTGAAGGTTCTGGTGAACCTCCGTCATACAAAGACATTGTAGACAATTGGGCTCTTCCAGCCTTGTGGTCACAGTTTGGCGAAGGCCCTTTTCTGCCCCCCCCCCCATGACTGTCCCCTGTGTACAAAGCCAGCTCCATACAGACATGGGGGGAGGGGAGGGGGGGGGTCCATACAGACATGGTGGGACCAGCTTGGTGGAGGAACCCGAGTGTCCTGCACAGAGCCCCGACCTCAACCCTACTGCACAGCTTTAGATAATTTGGAGCCAGGTCTTCTCATCTTGGGGTTCTTTCAGAAGAGAGCAATGAGAGACTTGTAGACAGGAGATCTGTGCTCACTTCTCAAGAAACCCTTAGAAACCTGGAGGAGCCCCAAGACCAGAAGACCCGATTCACAATCGGCGGTCCAATTCATGACAAAGGAGATCTACAAAACGTCTTTGGGATGAATTGGAACGCCGATTGTTAGCCCGGGTCTTCTTATCCAACATCAGAACCTGACCTCACACACGGGACAAATTCCCACAGACCCCTCCACAATCTTGTGGAAAGCCTCCCCAGAGGAGTGGGGGATGGTAGAACCACAAATGGGGCAACTCTATATTAATGGTCGTGGTTTTGGAAGGGGGTGTCCTACAAGGTGATATAAGTGTGGTGGTCAGGTGCTCACAGACTTTTGACCATAATATGTGTAATTCATTTTGGACCCAAAAGGTCTCTGTTTCTTTCCTCCATTATTGGGATATCATTGGGGTATTATTGGGGTATTATTTGGTTATTATTGGGGTATCATTGGGGTATTATTTGGGTATTATTGGGGTATTATTGGGGTATTATTTGGGTATTATTGGGGTATTATTGGGGTATTGCTCACCTACACTAAGTCATTTCTGCTCTTCATCGTCAGTCGCATCTTTTTCCCATAAGGCATCGGTGGGGTGCACCCCGGAGCAGCACTGAAACACAATCTGAATATTATTTATACCGTTTCCTGAGGTTTCTCTCTGTCCACACCTGGACTAGTCTGTACCAGTTCAGTAGCAGAACTGTAAGGGATCATTAGAGAAGAGTCACAAGTCCCTCTATAGCTCAGTCACACACAGAGTCCTCTTTGTCTCCTCAGACGTTTGATTAGTAGACTGCACCATCTAACCCCCATAGAGGTGTATCCATTGTCTCTTGGTGGTCTAACCATTGTGGGTGTTTCCTCTCCTTAGGGCTGCACTAAGGGTCCTCACAGCAACGAGAAACCATTAGAACCTCTAAAACCCGACATCTCTGGAAGCAAGAATGCGACCGATGACCCGGCCCAGTGCACGGAAATCATTGTACAAGGCCCCAAGTCTGCAGAGAAGATGATGAGGGAGAGGCCGAGGTAAGGATAGAAAATGTCTGTGAGAAGGTCATGTGTGAGCCAAGTACTGTGATAGCCTGGAATATGGAGATGGGTAGAGGAGGCCACAAGTGTCCCAGTGACGTCCAACCTAAAAGAGTCAAAGTAACACGTGTCAGAACATCGGGCCCCGTCTTCAAGAACATTGACAGATAATGTGCATGTGTGAGGGGCTCCTCGGGGGTGTGTCCATAATGTGTGCGCTCCCCTCTCTGAGGTTGATGGATTTCCACATTCATGGACACACTGAATATCAAATGAAGTTTACCGCTGAAGAGGATTCTGATGTATACACTATATGGCCCAAAGTCCGGGGACCCGACCACCACCCCTGTATGATCTTGTTTGCCATCCCATTCCAAACCTTCACCATAATATGGAGGTGCCCCTCCACGCTCATGGCTATTGATTTGGAGTTGCCCCCCTAATGGCCATTAATATGGAGTTACCCACCCCCTCACATGGCCATTAATTTGCAGTTGCCTCCCCCAACCCATGAGCGTCCCAGATTGTCTTCCTGCTATATATTGTATGTTAGTTCCCCTGCAGTTGGTATGACTGTAAATGTAATGATTGAATAGTGTCCGTCCAATGTACACAATCTATGATATGTATCCGTCATATGTCACTCGGTACACGCTCCATCGTAGAGGAATCTACTTTCAGAATAACGTTTACAATGTTGATGATATTTTAGAGGTTTTTGGTCTCTGATGGTTGGCTAAAGTCCAGCAGATCCGATAAAACCAACACTTACTGCATCCTGAGCGGCCCCTACACTTGGCTGTACACAATATTCAATGTATATATATATATATGTATGGACCTGTCACATTCTAGTCTGGCATAGATCATAGGCCGGGCCTGATCTTTGTATGGTTCCTCCTTGGCTCCCCAGTGTAGGGCCTGATCCTTGCATGGTTCCTCCTTGGCCCCCCAGTGTAGGGCCTGATCCTTGCATGGTTCCTCCTTATGGTTCCTCCTTGGCTCCCCAGTGTAGGGCCTGATCCTTGCATGGTTCCTCCTTGGCCCCCCAGTGTAGGGCCTGATCCTTGCATGGTTCCTCCATGGCCCCCCAGTGTAGGGCCTGATCCTTGCATGGTTCCTCCTTGGCACCCCAGTGTAGGGCATGATCCTTGCATAGCTCCTCCATTGCCCCTCCAGTGTAGGGCCTGATTCATGCATGGTTCCCCCTTGGCCCTCCAGTGTAGGGCCTGATCCTTGCATGGTTCATCCTTGGCCCTCCAGTGTAGGGCCTGATCCTTGCATGGTACCTCCATTGCCCCCCAGTGTAGGGCCTGATCCTTGCATGGTACCTCCATGGCCCTCCAGTGTAGGGCCTGATCCTTGCATGGTACCTCCATGGCCCCTCCAGTGTAGTGCCTGATCCTTGCATTGTTCCTCCATGGCCCCTCCAGTGTAGGGCCTGATCCTTGCATGGTTCCTCCATGGGTCCTCCAGTGTAGGGCCTGATCCTTGCATGGTACGTCCATGGCCCCTCCAGTGTAGTGCCTGATCCTTGCATGGTTTCTCCATGGGCCCTCCAGTGTAGGGCCTGATCCTTGCATGGTTCCTCTATGGCCCCTCCAGTGTAGGGCCTGATCCTTGTATGGTCCCCCATTGGCCCCCCATTGTAGGGCCTGATCCTTGCATGGTGCCTCCTTGGCCCCCCAGTGTAGGGCCTGATCCTTGCATGGTTCCTCCATGGCCCCTCCAGTGTAGGGCCTGATCCTTGCATGGTTCCTCCATTGCCCCCCAGTGTAGGGCCTGATCCTTGCATGGTACCTCCATGGCCCTCCAGTGTAGGGCCTGATCCTTGCATGGTTCCTCCATGGCCCCCCCAGTGTAGGGCCTGATCCTTGCATGGTTCCTCCATGGCCCCCCCAGTGTAGGGCCTGATCCTTGCATGGTTCCTCCATGGCCCCTCCAGTGTAGGGCCTGATCCTTGCATGGTCCCTCCATGGCCCCCCAGTGTAGGGCCTGATCCTTGCATGGTTCCTCCATGGCCCCCCAGTGTAGGGCCTGATCCTTGCATGGTCCCTCCATGGCCCCCCAGTGTAGGGCCTGATCCTTGCATGGCTCCTCCATTGCCCCCCAGTGTAGGGCCTGATCCTTGCATGGTTCCTCCATGGCCCCCCCAGTGTAGGGCCTGATCCTTGCATGGTTCCTCCATGGCCCCCCAGTGTAGGGCCTGATCCTTGCATGGTTCCTCCATGGCCCCTCCAGTGTAGGGCCTGATCCTTGCATGGTACCTCCATGGCCCCTCCGGTGTAGTGCCTGATCCTTGCATGGTTCCTCCATGGGCCCTCCAGTGTAGGGCCTGATCCTTGCATGGTTCATCCTTGGCCCTCCAGTGTAGGGCCTGATCCTTGCATGGTACCTCCATTGCCCCCCAGTGTAGGGCCTGATCCTTGCATGGTACCTCCATGGCCCTCCAGTGTAGGGCCTGATCCTTGCATGGTACCTCCATGGCCCCTCCAGTGTAGTGCCTGATCCTTGCATGGTTCCTCCATGGCCCCTCCAGTGTAGGGCCTGATCCTTGCATGGTTCCTCCATTGCCCCCCAGTGTAGGGCATGATCCTTGCATGGCTCCTCCATGGCCCCCCCAGTGTAGGGCCTGATCCTTGCATGGTACCTCCATGGCCCCTCCAGTGTAGTGCCTGATCCTTGCATTGTTCCTCCATGGCCCCTCCAGTGTAGGGCCTGATCCTTGCATGGTTCCTCCATGGGTCCTCCAGTGTAGGGCCTGATCCTTGCATGGTACGTCCATGGCCCCTCCAGTGTAGTGCCTGATCCTTGCATGGTTCCTCCATGGTCCCTCCAGTGTAGGGCCTGATCCTTGCATGGTTCCTCTATGGCCCCTCCAGTGTAGGGCCTGATCCTTGTATGGTCCCTCCTTGGCCCCCCATTGTAGGGCCTGATCCTTGCATGGTGCCTCCTTGGCCCCCCAGTGTAGGGCCTGATCCTTGCATGGTTCCTCCATGGCCCCTCCAGTGTAGGGCCTGATCCTTGCATGGTTCCTCCATTGCCCCCCAGTGTAGGGCCTGATCCTTGCATGGTTCCTCCATGGCCCCCCCCAGTGTAGTGCCTGATCCTTGCATGGTCCCTCCTTGGCCCCCCAGTGTAGGGCCTGATCCTTGCATGGCTCCTCCATTGCCCCCCAGTGTAGGGCCTGATGATGCAGACTGTTCTGGATGTGTGTGCACGGTGTGGTTTTTACAGTCAGTCTACATATGATTCCAGCACACAGGAGGAGATGCGACCTCTTGAGCTCAAAGTCTCCCGATCACTTGAACAGGAACTGGAGAAGCTCACGCTGTCAGTGAAGGCCGAGGAGCAGGAGAAAGGTACGAGGAGGACCTCTTATGTTGCCATCAGATGAAGGTTGGGGCCCATTTATAGAGGTATAAAGCACGGCTGTGGTCATTAGATATAAGCTTTGCACTCCACTTGTTCCAGGACTCGGGAGCATAATACATATCAATGGCAGTAGGGCGCCATTACCAGAACTGTCATCTGTCATGTGACTTGCCGTGTCCGGTGGAGGTTGAACAGATATGGCCTCTCTGCTCTGAATGGGCCCCTTGAATGATGTCATGTGATCTCAATGGTTTTATTTCTGGCAGATAAACTTTTCGTACATTGAGATTTTCTGCTTTGTCTCTCTCAGCGGACGCGGCGGTGGTAGCGCCGGGGACAAGGTGTAAGCGCTCCGGCTGCAAAGAGGTGAGGAGGACGTCAGGCTGTGTGTATGGAAGTCATTGCTGTGCCATAATGGGGAAGGAAGTGAATGGACGTCTTCTGATCACACCGACCTTCTCCGCAGGTTTATCAGGGGCCAGAGGGTGACGAGGGAACATGTGCTTATCACTCCGGGGTGCCCGTCTTCCATGAGGGGTAAGGAGAGCAATGTGAGATTTATTTGTCTGTTTACAAATGTCCAATCATACAACAATCATAAAATTGATGATCCGGGACCCAGACCTGGGTGATGATCCGGGCCCCAGACCTGGGTGATGATCCGGGACCCAGACCTGGGTGATGATCTGGGACCCAGACCTGGGTGATGATCCGGGCCCCAGACCTGGGTGATGATCCGGGCCCCAGACCTGGGTGATTTAACCCGGTCCCCAGACCAGGGTGATGATCCGGGCCCCAGACCTAGATCAGAGCTCCACCTGCCACACACCACGGAGCGGACGGGGGAATCTCACCGGATTGTATTCAGGGCTCCGAAGTTTGAGCCACGCGTGGCCGAGCGGGCGACGTGTCCAGTCCTTCACTAACACACATGACAGAACTGGGCTCAGGGGTTTGTTGGACCTTCGGTATCATGTATGTTCCTGGCTGGTCCAGCTGTGAGCGGTGCTGATTTCTCTCCTTAGGATGAAGTATTGGTCCTGTTGTGGCATCAAAACCAGCGACTTCAATGAATTCCTGGATCAGAAGGGGTGCAGCAACGGGAGACATCTGTGGGTGCCGCCGCCTGGGAAGAAGGTGAGGATGAGGATGGTGATCATGTCCCCGGGACAAACGGGATCATCTCACCCCTCAGTCTGGATGTGCCAAAAACCTCTGTTGGTGTTGTATGGGTGTCATCTTCATCCCATTCTTCACTCTGACACTCAGTGACAACATCCTTGTGTCAGTATGAAAATAAGATCATGGAATATTACATAAGACAAAGATTAGGGGGCATCTGACATACGTTGTATAGACGGACGTATGTGGACCCCCCCAATGATGGAGGTCAGGGGTCTCCAGTGACGGAGGTCAGGGGTCTCCAGTGACGGAGGTCAGGGGTCTCCAGTGAAGGTTCTGTTCCTCCTCCATCATACAAAGACATTGGAGACAATTGTCCTCTTCCAGCCTTGTGGTCACAGCTTGGTGGAGGAACCTGAGTGTCCTACACAGAGCCCTGACCTCATCTCTACTGACCACCTCTGGGATGAATTAAAAGGTCAATTGTGAGCCCGGTCTTCTCATCCAACATCAGCACCTGACCTCACAAATGGGCATTTTAGACTACTGTGATCTTCCAGCCTTGTGGTCACAGTTTTCTGTCCCCCCCATGACTGTCCCCTGTGCACAAAGCCAGCTCCATAAAGTCATGGTATGACCAGTGTGGTGGAGGAACCCGAGTGTCCTGCACAGAGCCCCGACCTCAACCCTACTGAGCACCTTTGGGGATGAATTGGAATGCATCAGTACCTGAAGAGGGTTTATTTAATAGAATGCCGTGCATAAAGTGTATGATGAGCTTCCATCACCTACAGTGATGTGAACCCAACATTCATAGTTGACATCACACCTTTGTCTTCTCCGGGTTCATCACCTGACGTCTGTTTCTTTCTCAGGAAGTTTCATGTCGGTATGACTGGCATCAGACCAGCAGCCTCGTCTACATCACGGCTTACGCCAAAACATCGATACCGGAGCTGACCAAGATTCAGGCCAATCGCACGCAGGTAAGAGATTCCACGTCCAGACAACTCAGCACTTGTATAAAGAGGACCTGTACCGGGGAAGCTGAGCCCATAACAAGGGCCAGTCACCAGCACTGTGTGTGGGGTCCCTGCACCTGATGTATATCCCATCACTCACTTACAATGCCTTGTCCTGCACCGTGTCTCTGTGTGGAGGCGGCCATCTTGTTAGAGGCGGGGCTTTGCTTCCTCATGTTATAGCTGCCCCCCCTTGGTGACCGGTGAGGTAATGATAGAGGTGGAGGGAGCCATAGAATGGATGAAGGAGAAGCAGGGAGATCCTGGCACTGCAGGTCCTCAGGTGCAGCTTCCTCTCCAGCACAGCAGTGACATCACCTCCAGATCAGGTGATACTCCCAGAGGCAGCAGTGCCTGAGATGATCTCACACTGCAGACATACAGCTCCGGGGACACAGGAAGTGCTCTGATATCAGGAGGAATCCCAGGTAAGGATTTGGTTAAGACATAATGAATATTTTTAGTTCAGATCCACTATAAATAAAATAAAGAATTGTGATCTGCTGAGAGATTGTGGGTGGAGCTTATGATATGACCCGGGTATAATACAGGCTGATGCCTTGATCTATTTTAGAGTGTAAGCCCTCAGGGTCAGGGCCCTCCCTCTTAGATTGTAAGCCCTCAGGGTCAGGGCCCTCCCTCTTAGATTGTAAGCCCTCAGGGTCAGGGCCCTCCCTCTTAGAGTGTAAGCCCTCAGGGTCAGGCCCCTCCCTGTTAGAGTGTAAGCCCTCAGGGTCAGGCCCCTCCCTGTTAGATTGTAAGCCCTCAGGGTCAGGGCCCTCCCTCTTAGGTTGTAAGCAGGGTCAGGGCCCTCCCTCTTAGATTGTAAGCCCACAGGGTCAGGGCCCTCCCTCTTAGATTGTAAGCCCTCAGGGTCAGGGCCCTCCCTCTTAGATTGTAAGCCCTCAGGGTCAGGGCCCTCCCTCTTAGAGTTTAAGCCCTCAGGGTCAGGCCCCTCCCTGTTAGAGTGTAAGCCCTCAGGGTCAGGCCCCTCCCTCTTAGATTGTAAGCCCTCAGGGACGGGGCCCTCCCTCTTAGATTGTAAGCCCTCAGGGTCAGGGCCCTCCCTCTTAGAGTTTAAGCCCTCAGGGTCAGGCCCCTCCCTGTTAGAGTGTAAGCCCTCAGGGTCAGGCCCCTCCCTCTTAGATTGTAAGCCCTCAGGGGCGGGGCCCTCCTTACCATCTTGTCTTGAATTGTATTGTGATTGTAATGTCTTCCTTATATTGTACAGCACTGCGCACACTGTTGGCGCTCTATGAACCCTGTATAATAATAATATGTTCTAAGATAACAAGTGCGGTCTGAACTGAACTGGCTCTTATAGTATCTGCCTCTCCCTGCAGCTGGACATTCAGATCACCTTTGAGAAGGAGAAAGAGTTCAGGAAGAAGCTGGAGCTGTGGGGTGTAAGTAGTGTATCCGCTGCGGGATTGGCTGTGCGCATGCTTCCTCTCTCCATTCATTGCAGGTCAGCGCTAAGTGACATGTTCATTGCTTCCTTCTATTTATGAATGCTTTCACCCGTGTGAATCAATGTGTGAATCTCGGGCCCCTCATGATCCAGCAGGTGGAGCCCTCGTCTCCGGGGTCACATTTGCTGAAAGGACCCTCCAGAGCAGTGAGTGCGCCCCCTCCAGAGCAGTGAGTGCGCCCCCTCCAGAGCAGTGAGTGCGCCCCCTCCAGAGCAGTGAGTGCGCCCCCTCCAGAGCAGTGAGTGCGCCCCCGTGTGGCGGCTCGGTGTCAGGTCTTCATGGGACATTGTGCCTGATAGGAGACCACCGCTGCGCTGCACTCTCCATGGCTGAGCCGCACTGCTCCGGGAATTATTTGTCTATTTCCTTTTCCTGTCCTGGAGGTACATGGAGGCACATGGAGGTACATAGGGGTACACGGAGGCACATGGAGGTACATGGAGGCACATGGAAGTACATGGAGATACATGGAGGCACATGGAGGTGCTTGTAGGCATATGGAGGTACATAGGGGTACATGGAGGCACTTGGAGGTGCATAGAGGTACACGGAGGTACATGGAGGCATATGGAGGTACATGGAGGTACACGGAGGCACATGGAGGTACATGGAGGCACATGGAAGTACATGGAGATACATGGAGGCACATGGAGGTGCTTGTAGGCATATGGAGGTACATAGGGGTACATGGAGGCACTTGGAGGTGCATAGAGGCAAATGGCGATACATGGAGGCGCATGGATGTACATGTAGGCATATGGAGGCACATAGATGTAGATAGAGAAACATGGAGGTACATTGAGGTACATGGAGGTACATGTAGGCATATGGAGGTGAATGGAGGCACATATATGTAGATGGAAGCACATGAAAGCACATAGAGGCACATGGAGGTATATGGAGGTACATACCCTGTTTCCCCGAAAATAAGACCTAGTTGTGACCATTCCCAGGGCCGGTGGTGGCATAAGGGGGAACTTGAAGAGCCGCGGGAGACAATTCAGCGGTGCCAACGAAGCCGGCGCTAGAGGAAGCGAGGCGGCAGCGGAGGGAGCAGAGCCGCATAAGCCGATGCCTCCTCTATAGCCCCGCCTCCTGTCACAGGCGGAGTGATACCAAATGCGTCCCGCCTGTGAGGAATCCATAGTGAAAGCTTTGCTCATTCTGGCCATTGATTGGTTACCAAATTGCTCTTGGAAAGGTACGGCACCCCTGATCACCATATTTGTGTACATGAATACATGTAGACTGTTGTACATAAAAAATTAAAATAAGGACCTACCCCGAAAATAAGGCCTAGTGTGTTTTTTTGAGGTCAAAAAAATATAAGACAGTGTCTTATTTTCGGGGAAACACGGTAGAGGCACATGGAGGTACATGGAGACACATGGAGGTACATGGAGGTACATGGAGACACATAGAGGTACATGGAGACACATGGAGGTACATGGAGACACATGGAGACACATGGAGGTACATGGAGGCACATGGAGGCACATGGAGGTTCATGGAGACACATGGAGGCACATGGAGGTACATGGAGGTACATGGAGGCACATGGAGGTACATGGAGACACATGGAGGTACATGGAGGCACATGGAGGTACATGGAGGTACATGGAGGTATATGGAGGTACATGGAGGCACATGGAGGTATATGGAGGTACATGGAGGCACATGGAGACACATGGAGGTACATGGAGACACATGGAGGTACATGGAGGCACATGGGGGTACATGGAGACACATGGAGGTACATGGAGACACATGGAGGTACATGGAGGCACATGGGGGTACATGGAGACACATGGAGGTACATGGAGACACATGGAGGTACATGGAGGCACATGGGGGTACATGGAGACACATGGAGGTACATGGAGACACATGGAGGTACATGGAGACACATGGAGGTATATGGAGGTACATGGAGGTATATGGAGGCACATGGAGGTACATGGAGGCACATGGAGGTATATGGAGGTACATGGAGGTATATGGAGGCACATGGAGGTATATGGAGGCACATGGAGGTATATGGAGGTATATGGAGGTACATAGAGGCACATGGAGGTGCAGGGTTTGAATCTCGCCACCCTTCTGCTCCTCTCACCTTCTCAGGAACGTTTCCTTTGTCTCGGCAGGTCATCGATGTGGATAAAAGTTTTGTGAGTTTGTTCCCCACAAAGGCAGAAATGACGCTGCAGAAGTCGGATCCGGTCACATGGGGGAGATTGGAGCTGACGGCTTCCAACCCGCAAAATACAGCCGAATCAGAACCAGACCCAGAACTGGTACCACAAGACGGTGCCGGAGAGGACTCTGATGACAGCCTGAGCTGGTCAGAGGACGAGGAACCCGAGTGACAAATCTCTACAATGACACGCGGAAATCTCACCGCCATTATTTTATATTCCTCTCAGTAAATGTCTGTTACCTCTCCGTGTCACATGTTGTATGATGTCATTGTTATGTTACACGCCCCGACCAGCACCCCTATACCTGCGTGTTGG
>NW_017309245.1:39152-41387 GCF_000935625.1 Nanorana parkeri | reverse complement strand
ACATGGAGGTACATGGAGGCACATGGAGGTACATGGAGGCACATGGAGGTATATGGAGGTACATGGAGGCACATGGAGACACATGGAGGTACATGGAGACACATGGAGGTACATGGAGACACATGGAGGTACATGGAGGCACATGGGGGTACATGGAGACACATGGAGGTACATGGAGACACATGGAGGTACATGGAGGCACATGGAGGTACATGGAGACACATGGAGGTACATGGAGACACATGGAGGTATATGGAGGTACATGGAGGTATATGGAGGCACATGGAGGTACATGGAGGCACATGGAGGTATATGGAGGTACATGGAGGTATATGGAGGCACATGGAGGTACATGGAGGCACATGGAGGTATATGGAGGCACATGGAGGTATATGGAGGCACATGGAGGTATATGGAGGTATATGGAGGTACATAGAGGCACATGGAGGTGCAGGGTTTGAATCTCGCCACCCTTCTGCTCCTCTCACCTTCTCAGGAACGTTTCCTTTGTCTCGGCAGGTCATCGATGTGGATAAAAGTTTTGTGAGTTTGTTCCCCACAAAGGCAGAAATGACGCTGCAGAAGTCGGATCCGGTCACATGGGGGAGATTGGAGCTGACGGCTTCCAACCCGCAAAATACAGCCGAATCAGAACCAGACCCAGAACTGGTACCACAAGACGGTGCCGGAGAGGACTCTGATGACAGCCTGAGCTGGTCAGAGGACGAGGAACCCGAGTGACAAATCTCTACAATGACACGCGGAAATCTCACCGCCATTATTTTATATTCCTCTCAGTAAATGTCTGTTACCTCTCCGTGTCACATGTTGTATGATGTCATTGTTATGTTACACGCCCCGACCAGTTCGTCCCCTCCCCCCCATGGCCATTAATATGGAGTCGTCCCCTCCCCCCATGGCCATTAATATGGAGTTGCCACTTTGTGTCTATACCATCCCCCACTCTTCTAGGAAGACTTTTGCACAAGATGTTGGGGGGTGCCTGTGGGAATTTGCCCCATGTGTGAGGTCAGGTGCTGATGTTGAATGAAAAGATCCGGGCTCACAATCACCAATTTACCCCAAAGGTGTTCAGTAGGGATGAGGTCAGGTAATGATGTTGGATGAGGGGACCCGGGCTCACAGTCGGGGATCAGTAGGGATGAGGTCGGGGCTCTGTGCAGGTCACACCATGTCTGTATGGAGCTGGCTTTGTACACAGGGGACAGCCATGGGGGGAGGGGGGGACAGTCATGGGGGGAACAGAAAAGGGACTTCACCAAACTGTGACCACAAGGCCGGAAGATCCCAATTGTCTACAATGTCTTTGTATGATGGAGGAGGAAAAGAACCTTCACTGGAGACCCCTGACCCCCATCCCTGGAGACCCCTGACCCCCATCCCTGGAGACCCCTGACCCCCATCCCTGGAGACCCCTGACCCCCATCCCTGGAGACCCCTGACCCCCATCCCTGGAGACCCCTGACCCCCATCCCTGGAGACCCCTGACCCCCATCCCTGGAGACCCCTGACCCCCATCCCTGGAGACCCCTGACCCCCATCCCTGGAGACCCCTGACCCCCATCCCTGGAGACCCCTGACCCCCATCCCTGGAGACCCCTGACCCCCATCACTGGAGACCCCTGACCTCCATCATTGGGACAGAGGCCCATATTCTTCTTCCCCAGGCAGCCACATAAAAGGTTAAATAGGGTGATGTGGGGAGGAAGAGCTGGGTCAGCACAGACAATAATTAGACACATGCAGAAGGGGAGAGGCTATGGAAGGGAATTGACTCTTCCGGGGTAGTCACATTTTCAGAGGTACAATGCAAAATAAAACAAATCATTTATGGAAAGTGAGAATATAAAATATTGCATTCCTCTGTTACCTGCAAGGTGGTGACCGCACATAGGACGTAACACGGAGCCACAACCTGGGAAACATGTCACTGCACATGGCTCTTCCTGCCGTGACACTCCCAATGGGTCCCCTCGCTGCTCCTCCTCACCGACAGCACCCAACCCAGGCTGCAAGTCAACTATTTCAGCTGAAATCTGAGGAACCTCATGAGGAAAAGAAGGACAGAGGTCAGATAGAAGACTGAAGGGGAGGACGGAGGTCAGATATATGGCTGAAGGGGAGGACGGAGGTCAGATAGAAGACTGAAGGGGAGGACGGAGGTCAGATAGAAGACTGAAGGGGAGGACGGAGGTCAGATAGAAGACTGAAGGG
>NW_017309245.1:26186-38358 GCF_000935625.1 Nanorana parkeri | reverse complement strand
CAAAAGTATTTACAAAATATAATAAAGGCTTTTTTGTTTCATTTCAAATTTTTTTAATGCAACGTAACAAAAATGACCAAATAAAGCAAATAAAAGTGGGGAAAAAAAAAACTGAAATAAAAAAAAGAATAAATCAGCAGGAAAACAATAGTTAAAGGAGAACTATGGGGTGAGAGTTTTTCCCCATACTTCTCTTTAGGGTCACCGGAGGACATATGCTAACCTCCTCCCGTGACCCAAAGGTCAGTATATAGCGAGCTATTGCCCGCTATATAGTGAGAGCGCCGCAGCCGGGATGGATCGCGATAATACTGTCGAGATCCACCCAGCTGCGTGAGTGACAGCTGGCTCTGCCTATCTAGAGGTTACACTAGCTGTGCCCGCCCCCTCCCCCGTCCGTTCCGCCAGTCAGCGCTGGAGGATCGGAGAGGGGAGGAATCCCCGCGGGGAGCAGTGACTGAGAGTCACCGCTCACTGCAGGGAGACGATCGGGAAGTGAGAGGATCGGCGGCATGTTTTTGCTCGCTTCCCGATCGATAGAGCCGACCTGTGACGGCTTCTTTGTCACAGGTCGGCTCTAACTATGAGGATACATCACTCACCTCATAGTTCTCCTTTAAGAGGAGAAGGGGAAAAAGGAGTTAATTAGGGCTGAATATGGGAAACTAAGGATTATATAAGGCTGAAGGGGAGGATGGAGGTCAGATATAAGGCTGAAGTGGAGGACAGAGGTCAGATATAAGTCTGAAGGGAAGGGCAGACGTCAGATAGAAGGATGAAGGGGAGGACGGAGGTCAGATATAAGGCTGAAGGGGAGGACGGAGGGCAGATATAAGGCTGAAGGGGAGGACGGAGGGCAGATATAAGGCTGAAGGGGAGGACGGAGGGCAGATATAAGGCTGAAGGGGAGGACGGAGGGCAGATATAAGGCTGAAGGGGAGGACGGAGGGCAGATATAAGGCTGAAGGGGAGGACGGAGGGCAGATATAAGGCTGAAGGGGAGGACGGAGGGCAGATATAAGGCTGAAGGGGAGGACGGAGGGCAGATATAAGGCTGAAGGGGAGGACGGAGGGCAGATATAAGGCTGAAGGGGAGGACGGAGGGCAGATATAAGGCTGAAGGGGAGGACGGAGGGCAGATATAAGGCTGAAGGGGAGGACGGAGGGCAGATATAAGGCTGAAGGGGAGGACGGAGGGCAGATATAAGGCTGAAGGGGAGGACGGAGGGCAGATATAAGGCTGAAGGGGAGGACGGAGGGCAGATATAAGGCTGAAGGGGAGGACGGAGGGCAGATATAAGGCTGAAGGGGAGGACGGAGGGCAGATATAAGGCTGAAGGGGAGGACGGAGGGCAGATATAAGGCTGAAGGGGAGGACGGAGGGCAGATATAAGGCTGAAGGGGAGGACGGAGGGCAGATATAAGGCTGAAGGGGAGGACGGAGGGCAGATATAAGGCTGAAGGGGAGGACGGAGGGCAGATATAAGGCTGAAGGGGAGGACGGAGGGCAGATATAAGGCTGAAGGGGAGGACGGAGGGCAGATATAAGGCTGAAGGGGAGGACGGAGGGCAGATATAAGGCTGAAGGGGAGGACGGAGGGCAGATATAAGGCTGAAGGGGAGGACGGAGGGCAGATATAAGGCTGAAGGGGAGGACGGAGGGCAGATATAAGGCTGAAGGGGAGGACGGAGGGCAGATATAAGGCTGAAGGGGAGGACGGAGGGCAGATATAAGGCTGAAGGGGAGGACGGAGGGCAGATATAAGGCTGAAGGGGAGGACGGAGGGCAGATATAAGGCTGAAGGGGAGGACGGAGGGCAGATATAAGGCTGAAGGGGAGGACGGAGGGCAGATATAAGGCTGAAGGGGAGGACGGAGGGCAGATATAAGGCTGAAGGGGAGGACGGAGGGCAGATATAAGGCTGAAGGGGAGGACGGAGGGCAGATATAAGGCTGAAGGGGAGGACGGAGGGCAGATATAAGGCTGAAGGGGAGGACGGAGGGCAGATATAAGGCTGAAGGGGAGGACGGAGGGCAGATATAAGGCTGAAGGGGAGGACGGAGGGCAGATATAAGGCTGAAGGGGAGGACGGAGGTCAGATATAAGGCTGAAGGGGAGGCTGGAGTTCAGCTTCCATTGATCAGGAATGTCCGGCCAGGCATGATACGTGTTGTGTGTCCAGGGGGAGGAATGCGAGGTGCTGTCCTCACATCTATGTGGAATTCTCCCTCGTGGCTCTGAGCACACACAGCCTCCCTCCTATATATAGAGTGATCGGGGAGGGGAAGTTGGAGGTTGGGATGAGTTCCCCGAGGAGAGAGTACCTGTGCAAGGTTCTGGTGGTCGGTGACCTCGGCGTCGGTAAGACCTCCATTATCCAGCGCTATGTACACAACATCTACTCGCACTGCTACAGAGCCACCATCGGCGTGGACTTCGCGGTGAAGATTGTGCGCTGGGAGAGGGACACGATGGTGAGACTTCAGCTGTGGGACATCGCAGGTCAGTGCATTCCATGCGGGATTCATTGGAGGGGCAAACACCGAGGGGGCTGATAAACGGAGGATGGAGGTTCTCTGCCCTCTGAGTGTCACCTCCAGATAATCATTGTTACCGCTGTACGGACGTTGTCAGGTGTCGCCACATTGTATCAAATCTCTAAACATCAGCCGACGCCACGAAAAGTATCTGATGTCGCTTTTGTCGTTGGTTTTTCTTGTTGTATAAATAAAGTTGTGTTCTTCCTGATCCTGGCTGAGGTTTGGGCCGTCGATAGAGATTTGATACAATTCATTATGAATGTTTTCTATTTGGGGATTGATCTGCGACGTCTAATCTGACCAAAGGAAACTCTTTCTGTATATGGAGGCCGAGGAGGAATGGGGCAGTTGATGAGGTCCCACGTCAGCCAATGGCGGTCCTCTTCTCTCCGGGACTGGAATGTGGGCCGAGGCTTCTACATTGTCTTCTCCATGAAATGGATTCCATCCCAGTTGGCCAATGATCCCGACACCGGCTGTAATGAACAATCCTGCAGTCAGGAGGTCACAGCCACACGACGGTTTACAAGGAATACCTTGATTTGGTTGTAGAGGAAAGTATGGGACCGGAGACATGCCTATCCTCAGGGGTCCACCAGATGAGTGCAGACGCCTGGGGATCGGCTTCCCTGACTTCTGCCTGAACTCAGCTCTTCTCAGAGAGAGGGGGAGAAGTCTGGCTGGCCACCTCTAGGGGTGGACATGCCATGTGAGAGTGGCACAAGGGACCCTCTAGGATTTGGGGTACAAACAGGTAAGCAGGTGCTGGAACCTCCACCCAACATTGCTGGGTGGGTGAGAAGCAAGAGGTGTCCTTCATGTCAGACATGTAGTGGAGGTGTCCTTCCTGTCAGACATGTAGTGGAGGTGTCCTTCCTGTCAGACATGTAGTGGAGGTGTCCTTCCTGTCAGACATGTAGTGGAGGTGTCCTTCCTGTCAGACATGTAGTGGAGGTGTCCTTCCTGTCAGACATGTAGTGGAGGTGTCCTTCCTGTCAGACATGTAGTGGAGGTGTCCTTCCTGTCAGACATGTAGTGGAGGTGTCCTTCCTGTCAGACATGTAGTGGAGGTGTCCTTCCTGTCAGACATGTAGTGGAGGTGTCCTTCCTGTCAGACATGTAGTGGAGGTGTCCTTCCTGTCAGACATGTAGTGGAGGTGTCCTTCCTGTCAGACATGTAGTGGAGGTGTCCTTCCTGTCAGACATGTAGTGGAGGTGTCCTTCCTGTCAGACATGTAGTGGAGGTGTCCTTCCTGTCAGACATGTAGTGGAGGTGTCCTTCCTGTCAGACATGTAGTGGAGGTGTCCTTCCTGTCAGACATGTAGTGGAGGTGTCCTTCCTGTCAGACATGTAGTGGAGGTGTCCTTCCTGTCAGACATGTAGTGGAGGTGTCCTTCCTGTCAGACATGTAGTGGAGGTGTCCTTCCTGTCAGACATGTAGTGGAGGTGTCCTTCCTGTCAGACATGTAGTGGAGGTGTCCTTCCTGTCAGACATGTAGTGGAGGTGTCCTTCCTGTCAGACATGTAGTGGAGGTGTCCTTCCTGTCAGACATGTAGTGGAGGTGTCCTTCCTGTCAGACATGTAGTGGAGGTGTCCTTCCTGTCAGACATGTAGTGGAGGTGTCCTTCCTGTCAGACATGTAGTGGAGGTGTCCTTCCTGTCAGACATGTAGTGGAGGTGTCCTTCATGTCAGACATGTAGTGGAGGTGTCCTTCATGTCAGACATGTAGTAGAGGTGTCCTTCATGTCAGACATGTAGTGGAGGTGTCCTTCATGTCAGACATGTAGTGGAGGTGTCCTTCATGTCAGACATGTAGTGGAGGTGTCCTTCATGTCAGACATGTAGTGGAGGTGTCCTTCATGTCAGACATGTAGTGGAGGTGTCCTTCATGTCAGACATGTAGTGGAGGTGTCCTTCATGTCAGACATGTAGTGGAGGTGTCCTTCATGTCAGACATGTAGTGGAGGTGTCCTTCATGTCAGACATGTAGTGGAGGTGTCCTTCATGTCAGACATGTAGTGGAGGTGTCCTTCATGTCAGACATGTAGTGGAGGTGTCCTTCATGTCAGACATGTAGTGGAGGTGTCCTTCATGTCAGACATGTAGTGGAGGTGTCCTTCATGTCAGACATGTAGTGGAGGTGTCCTTCATGTCAGACATGTAGTGGAGGTGTCCTTCATGTCAGACATGTAGTGGAGGTGTCCTTCATGTCAGACATGTAGTGGAGGTGTCCTTCATGTCAGACATGTAGTGGAGGTGTCCTTCATGTCAGACATGTAGTGGAGGTGTCCTTCATGTCAGACATGTAGTGGAGGTGTCCTTCATGTCAGACATGTAGTGGAGGTGTCCTTCATGTCAGACATGTAGTGGAGGTGTCCTTCATGTCAGACATGTAGTGGAGGTGTCCTTCATGTCAGACATGTAGTGGAGGTGTCCTTCATGTCAGACATGTAGTGGAGGTGTCCTTCATGTCAGACATGTAGTGGAGGTGTCCTTCATGTCAGACATGTAGTGGAGGTGTCCTTCATGTCAGACATGTAGTGGAGGTGTCCTTCATGTCAGACATGTAGTGGAGGTGTCCTTCATGTCAGACATGTAGGGGAGGTGTCCTTCATGTCAGACATGTAGTGGAGGTGTCCTTCATGTCAGACATGTAGTGGAGGTGTCCTTCATGTCAGACATGTAGTGGAGGTGTCCTTCCTGTCAGACATGTAGTGGAGGTGTCCTTCATGTCAGACATGTAATGGAGGTGTCCTTCCTGTCAGACATGTAGTGGAGGTGTCCTTCATGTCAGACATGTAGTGGAGGTGTCCTTCATGTCAGACATGTAGGGGAGGTGTCCTTCATGTCAGACATGTACTCTATCATGTTTTAGTGGTAGCAAGCGATGGGACCTCCACCCCCTGTGATGTTGCCCTGAACATTATTGGGTTACATTACCATGAGAAGGTTCGGAGGCCGCTCTCCATCGGCATCCATCCATACATGGTGAACAAAGGTTCATACTTGGGCAGTAGTTGAATGAAAGGGCCACATAGTGTCCATGCACACGGGCCCCTATGTGACTTTGTCTACCTTTGGTCATCTTCAAGCCCATCTTCAGAACCATTGGCCACCTGGAGACCCATCCATAGTACGGCTTAGACTTTCCTACCCAGAGAGTTCCTCTCACATTGCTGCATTTCAACTCCTTCCGGTGACACAACAAATAGAACTTTGTGACACGAACCTGAAGATGAGTTCTATTAGGCCGTCGGTCTGTTAGTAGGTGAAAGGGCAGCAACACTGGAGGGAGCACATGAACCTCTTATTGCTTTACTGAACTCTACATCTTGGAGAAGTACATCTACAATACAGTGCATGAGATTTTAGTGGTTTGATGTGAATATACTTTTGCCTTCTATGTAGATTAGTATCAGACATTCTTCTTCTATTTATTACGTGTGAAACGTCCTCATCGCATTGCTTGCCTTTAGGTCAGGAGCGGTTTGGTCACATGACCCGGTTGTATTACCGCCAGGCAGCCGGTGCGTTGGTGGTTTGTGACTTGGGCCGGGCCGCCACGCTACATTCTGTCCACCGATGGAAGGAAGATCTGGACTCTAAAGTGTCCCTGAGAAACGGGAACCCCATCCCAACCATCCTGATTGGAAACAAGTGTGACGTGGCTCCTTCTGGGGGAGGGAGCCAGGATTTGGAGGACCTGAGCCGGGAACTCGGATTCACAGATTGTCACATGACCTCCGCTAAGGTGAGTCCAGATCTATATACTGATATGAAGGGGGAGGGGCCTAATCCTGCACCACACACACACACACACACACACATGCCTGAACTATACACAAGTGTCTGACATATAAAGGTTGCGATGCTCCGCCCACATTCATCGTTCTCTTCTTCCAGGAGAATGTGAACATCGATGACGCAATGTCCTGTCTCATCAAACAAATTATCAGGAACATGGAGGACTCCGGATCTACCGATGATCCCGCCATTGTAAAACCGTCTCTTCATCATTTCCGCTACACCGATGGCTGCTCCCAGTGTTGCCGCTTCCAGTGATGGCGGAACAGCTCTACATACCTGGGATTGGAAGTCATCTATCGGGGTGTTAGGGGTCCACCCAAAACTGGAATTTCAGATGGTGCTGAGAACTGAAGCTGGTCACAGTCATTAAGAGGAGGTCTGACTCTCTGAGGATGGCACCATCTTTGTTTAGGCATCATCCAGGGTCACCATCTACTTCCTGGACTGAGAGGCCGGCTCAGAGATAACCTAAATCCTGGTGCCTGTGGATTTCTTGGTTGTGCTCACAAATGTCTGACACTGACTGATCACCGGGGGAGGGGAGACTGAGGAAATGTTTCCTCCTGCCTGCAGCAGACTGATCACCGGGGGAGGGGAGACTGAGGAAATGTTTCCTCCTGCCTGCAGCAGACTGATCACCGGGTGAGGGGAGACTGAGGAAATGTTTCCTCTTGCCTGCAGCAGACTGATCACCGGGGGAGGGGAGACTGAGGAAATGTTTACTCCTGCCTGCAGCAGACTGATGACATCATCTCAACCAAGGCAAAGTCACTGACACCTTGAGATCCCCTCTGCCCTCTTCCAATCTCCGGAGCTCCACGCACCTTGTGCCCCTCTGAAGTATTTGTTATCTGTGAAGTTTGTTCTAATAAAAGTCGTTTTTTTCAGATGACACATTTTGCTTATTTTTGTGTTATGCCCGAAAACTTCTGGTTTCAGCAGTCGTATGCAAATAGGTTAAACATGGGCTGATCACCCAGCAGGTAAGTTAAGGAGGACTAGTGTGTGTGTAAGTGTGTGGAGATCATTGATTGGAGGAGGGTGGAGGAGAATAGATGGCAAGGTGAGTGGAGATCAGAGGATTGGACGAGGGTGGAGGAGATGGTAAGGTGTGTGGAGATCAGAGGATTGGAGGAGGGTGGAGGAGATGGTAAGGTGTGTGGAGATCAGAGGATTGGACGAGGGTGGAGGAGATGGTAAGGTGTGTGGAGATCAGAGGATTGGAGGAGGGTGGAGGAGATGGTAAGGTGTGTGGAGATCAGAGGATTGGAGGAGGGTGGAGGAGATGGTAAGGTGTGTGGAGATCAGAGGATTGGAGGAGGGTGGAGGAGATGGTAAGGTGTGTGGAGATCAGAGGATTGGAGGAGGGTGGAGGAGATGGTAAGGTGTGTGGAGATCAGAGGATTGGAGGAGGGTGGAGGAGATGGTAAGGTGTGTGGAGATCAGAGGATTGGAGGAGGGTGGAGGAGATGGTAAGGTGAGTGGAGCTCAGAGGATTGGAGGAGGGTGGAGGAGATGGTAAGGTGTGTGGAGATCAGAGGATTGGAGGAGGGTGGAGGAGATGGTAAGGTGTGTGGAGCTCAGAGGATTGGAGGAGGGTGGAGGAGATGGTAAGGTGTGTGGAGCTCAGAGGATTGGAGGAGGGTGGAGGAGATGGTAAGGTGAGTGGAGCTCAGAGGATTGGAGGAGGGTGGAGGAGATGGTAAGGTGTGTGGAGCTCAGAGGATTGGAGGAGGGTGGAGGAGATGGTAAGGTGAGTGGAGCTCAGAGGATTGGAGGAGGGTGGAGGAGATGGTAAGGTGTGTGAAGCTCAGAGGATTGGAGGAGGGTGGAGGAGATGGTAAGGTGAGTGGAGCTCAGAGGATTGGAGGAGGGTGGAGGAGATGGTAAGGTGTGTGGAGATCAGAGGATTGGAGGAGGGTGGAGGAGATGGTAAGGTGTGTGGAGATCAGAGGATTGGAGGAGGGTGGAGGAGATGGTAAGGTGTGTGGAGCTCAGAGGATTGGAGGAGGGTGGAGGAGATGGTAAGGTGTGTGGAGCTCAGAGGATTGGACGAGGGTGGAGGAGATGGTAAGGTGTGTGGAGCTCAGAGGATTGGACGAGGATTTTGTACTTTGTATTTCCTGTGCAGACATTTCCACTAGGTGGTGACAACAGGACAGGGATCTGAGCCTTCCTCTAGAAGATGTTCTGCTTTGTATTGCAGAAGACAAATTCCAAAACAGGAACAACAACCACCATCATCATCATCACCCAGCTGACAGAGGTTTAAAGTGAACCTGTCATTAGGGAGTGCGCTATAAACTATTCACCAGGTCTGGGAGATACCCGCGGCTCTATCAGGGCGGTCCTAATAGACATGGGGCACCTCTGGGCAGGGTAAAATGTTGAGGGACTGGTAGGATACCACGATGACCTCTCTAATCTTACTAACGGAATAAAAATGAATTGGTATCAAACTGATGTCACATTATAAAGATGTCCGAACTGTGTAAAGTACAGAATGTATCTTCTTCATCATTCAACAGACACTCGGGGAACACAGCAGAAGAGCTGGGGTATGTGCCCTGGGTGCTAAGGTCCAGCAACACCTCTGGGGCCCCATACAAAGTGGGATCAGTGGCCCCTGGAATCCCTGGACTGGCATACATGCACTATCCGCATACCTGTGTTACTGAGGCTTACCTCCACCGCATCCCACAATGCAATGCAGGCACATCAACCATCCACTCAATGGGGGTCCTACAGCTACATTGTATGATGAGGACGGTACATTGGAGTCTACTCTCACACTACAAAGGTAAAGGTGAGGTCAGGTACTGATGTTGGATGAGAAGATCTTGCTCACAATCCCCAATTCCTCCCAGGGGTGCTCAGTAGGGATGAGGTCAGGGCTCTGTACAGGACACTCGGGTTCCTCCACCACACTGGTCCCCCCATGTCTGTATGGAGCTGGCTTTGTACACAGGGGACAGTCATGGGGGGGGACAGAAAAGGGCCTTCACCAAACTGTGACCACAAGCCTGGAAGATCCCAATTGTCTCCAATGTCTTTGTATGATGATGATGTGTGAATAGAAGTTGCATAGTATGTGCGGGATTTTATGCACCAGGTATGGAAATGGGATGTCCAACAAACTCATATAGGAGTGACGTTCCGGAGTCCAGAAACTTTTGGCCATACGATGTAGTTTACATCCTTCGTTGCAGGTTCTCCTTTAATAGAGGAAAACTAACTAAGTCCCTAACGCTACTATAACTTTACTATAACTCTGCTATGACTCTACTATGACACTACTATAGAACATAAACACAGCGTAGTTACACCCACTTGATATAAACACACCCGGTACAATACCAGGGAAGTGAATAGTCAATCAGAGTCATGACACTGAGTACCATGGAAGTTCAGAGTGGTGATTGTATAACAATAAGTACTCATTGTTGTAGGATGAAGGTCGGTGTATTGATGTCCGGGGATCCGGGGCAAGGCCCAGCTCTGGTGACTCAGGCTCGGATCGGCTTGTGTAATACATTGGATTTCCCCCGTTACAATATGGAACATGGAGGAGGAACCTGATGAGTGTCTGGGAGTTCCCAGTGATAACAATATCTGAATATATTTGTATTGCTCATCAGCAGTGGGTGTCACAATGTTTCTCTTTTCTTCTTTCACAATCTGATACTTTGTTATCTTTTTGTAGGTTGGTTGTATCGCTTTGTATTCTTTCCTATGAGTTGTTGTAGGTTGGTTGTATCGCTTTGTATTCTTTCCTATGAGTTGTTGTAGGTTGGTTGTATCGCTTTGTATTCTTTCCTATGAGTTGTTGTAGGTTGGTTGTATTGTTTTGTATTCTTTCCTATGAGTTGTTGTAGGTTGGTTGTGTTGTTTTGTATTCTTTCCTATGAGTTGTTGTAGGTTGGTTGTATCGCTTTGTATTCTTTCCTATGAGTTGTTGTAGGTTGGTTGTATCGCTTTGTATTCTTTCCTATGAGTTGTTTTAGGTTGGTTGTGTTGTTTTGTATTCTTTCCTATGAGTTGTTGTAGGTTGGTTGTATCGTTTTGTATTCTTTCCAATGAGTTGTTGTAGGTTGGTTGTATCGCTTTGTATTCTTTCCTATGAGTTGTTGTAGGTTGGTTGTATCGCTTTGTATTCTTTCCTATGAGTTGTTTTAGGTTGGTTGTGTTGTTTTGTATTCTTTCCTATGAGTTGTTGTATGTTGGTTGTATCGTTTTGTATTCTTTCCAATGAGTTGTTGTAGGTTGGTTGTATCGCTTTGTATTCTTTCCTATGAGTTGTTGTAGGTTGGTTGTGTTGTTTTGTATTCTTTCCAATGAGTTGTTGTAGGTTGGTTGTATCGCTTTGTATTCTTTCCTATGAGTTGTCACCCTCTGGGGGTCACACAATGGCTCCTTGGTCTGTTTCTGACTCACGTTCCTCATCAGAGTGTTATTATGGGATGATATCCTCGGGGTCTCTTGTCTAGGATTCGGGTGAGGAGAAGAAGAATTTCCTGAAAAGGAATGGTTCCCCGGCTCCGGGAGGGAAATGTTTTATTACATCCAGATTGAAGATTCCTTCATTGTTCTTTCTGGCACCGAACTTACGAGGAAGAGGAACCTGCTGAACCCTAGTGACCCCATATTGCTGCCACCATTGTGTGGGATCACCAGGCTCAACGTTACATGTGGACCCCAAGGGCAGGATGGGGGGCAGGAGGGGCAGGAGCAATTGTTTCCTGTGTGGGGGGAACTGAGAGGTTTCCATCTCTATACCTGGGAAGTTGCCGTCTTTCATCCAGAGGAGCCGGAATCCCGCCTGGTCTCCGTTCTCTGGCTGCCTGCTGATTGACAGGAGGGGCAGCGACTCAGGGGCCATGATATCTGCTGGAAGGAGGATTCTACTTTCTCCTCCCTACAATGGCAGCCTAATGTGGGTGGAGGAGTGTAGGGATGGGGGCATCCTCTAAGAACAGACCACAGGGGGAGGGGGGCCCAGTTTGACATCTTCACTCCGGGCACTGGATGACCTTCCCCCGGCACTAATACGCCCCCTCCAAATGATGGAGTTCAGGTGAAGATTCTGTTAATACATCATACAAAGGTATCAGCAGTCCCTAGGCACAGGGAGTGCTCTGATATCAGGAGTGCCTAGGCACAGGAAGTGCTCTGATATCAGCAGTGCCTAGGCACAGGAAGTGCTCTGATATCAGGAGTGCCTAGGCACAGGAAGTGCTCTGATATCAGCAGTGCCTAGGCACAGGAAGTGCTCTGATATCAGGAGTGCCTAGACACAGGAAGTGCCCTGATGTCAGGAGTGTCTAGGCACAGGAAGTGCTCTGATATCAGGAGTGCCTAGGCACAGGAAGTGCAGCACAGGAAGTGCTCTGATATGAGCAGTGCCCAGGCACAGGAAGTGCTCTGATATCAGGAGTGCCTAGACACAGGAAGTGCTCTGATATCAGGAGTGCCTAGACACAGGAAGTGCCCTGATGTCAGGAGTGTCTAGACACAGGAAGTGCTCTGATATTTTTCAGGAGGAGACAGTTGGCAGATTTTCGGGGTACGGACGGATTGGGCACAATGAACATTTCGGATGTCTCCTGTCACACAGTCATCGTCACTCTTTGGGTTCAGGTTCACTTTAACTGATCCCTCTGCAGTTATTCACCCGCTCGGTGAATGTGGGTTGAATGACATGATAATGATGGTCGGAATGTAGATTATAGATGAGCTACAACTGAAGTTTCCTGGAGCTGAAATGCTGACAAGGAATTTTTCTTCTGTAGATGAAAAAAGGAACTTCTAATTATCTTCTAGA
>NW_017309245.1:21858-26027 GCF_000935625.1 Nanorana parkeri | reverse complement strand
CTGATGTGAAGGGGGGACTCTGATGTGAAGGGGGGACTCTGATGTGAAGGGGGGGCACTGATGTGAAGGGGGGACTCTGATGTGAAGGGGGGACTCTGATGTGAAGGGGGGACTCTGATGTGAAGGGGGGGCACTGATGTGAAGGGGGGACTCTGATGTCAGAGGGAAGAACTCCACGTCGTCTTTTATGGTTTTTTTTGCCTGGGGTCCCCCAATAAATCCACACCGCTCTCCTGTCTATGATAAGGGTTTGGTATTGATTTTGGGGGGTCACACGCCATGTTTGTACACTGGGGGTCCCCGGAGATTTGGGGCGCTGTGACTGACTGAAGATGGAGGACTGTAGACAGTAATCATTTCCAGTTTCCTCCTGAAGGTTCTCTGACCTCGGAGGTGATGAACCCGTCTGGGATGTTTCCTGCTGGTCTTCTAGCGTCATTTGGTCCTCACCAGGTGACCCCGATGTGTGACTTCCCTTCCCTCAGTAGATTTATAGTATATAATGGACTCCTTCCTATGGGGAGGGGTGACAGCTCTGACACCTGTTTTGTGGAAGGTAAAGGTCACGTATTTCGGAGACACCTGTACACCTGTTTTGTTCGGTTTATGAACCTATAATTTGGTGAGACTTTCTCATCGCCGACTTCAAAGCCTCCGAAATGTGGAACTTGTTTCCTCAAAGACGGCGACTTTCCTTGTAATCACCTTCAGAGGCGCAGCCCAAAAAATGTCCTTTCATCACACACGCCGGACTCGGGTCACCCCAATCCATCCACCCTCCGAATATATCCAAATATACCCAAATATACCCAAATATATCCAAATATAACCAAATATTACCCAAATATATCCAAATATATCCAAATATACCCAAATATACCCAAATATATCCAAATATAACCAAATATACCTAAATATATCCAAATATATCCAAATATACCCAAATATACCCAAATATATCCGAATATACCCAAATATATCCAAATATACCCAAATATATCCAAATATACCCAAATATACCCAAATATATCCGAATATACCCAAATATATCCAAATGTTACCCAAATATACCAAAATTTTACCCAAATATTACATAAATATATCCAAATATATCCAAATATTACCCAAATATATCCAAATATTACCCAAATATACCCAAATATACCCAAACATATCCAAATATACCCAAATATACACAAATATATCCAAATATTACCCAAATATACCCAAATATATCCAAATATTACCCAAATATACCAAACTTTTACCCAAATATTACATAAATATATCAAAATATATTGATATAAATAAAACTATAAAGAACGGTAGCTACAATGAATCTTGAAGGGTAACATATGATACAAGATGGACACATTTCCCAGCATGCTCTTCATCTAGTCACCATGCCTTGGAGGTGACCCATCCCACCTACACAATGGTCATGTGATGGTCTATGGAGAGCGGGTGTCACTGATGCTGGGACAAGGTCATGTGATGGTCTATGGAGAGCGGGTGTCACTGATGCTGGGACAAGGTCATGTGATGGTCTATGGAGGGCGGGTGCCACTGATGCTGGGACAAGGTCATGTGATGGTCTATGGGGGGCGGGTGCCACTGATGCCAGGACAAGGTCATGTGATGGTCTATGGAGAGCGGGTGCCACTGATGCCGGGACAAGGTCATGTGATGGTCTATGGGGGGCGGGTGCCACTGATGCCAGGACAAGGTCATGTGATGGTCTATGGAGAGCGGGTGCCACTGATGCCGGGACAAGGTCATGTGATGGTCTATGGGGGGCGGGTGCCACTGATGCCAGGACAAGGTCATGTGATGGTCTATGGAGAGCGGGTGCCACTGATGCCGGGACAAGGTCATGTGATGGTCTATGGGGGGCGGGTGCCACTGATGCCAGGACAAGGTCATGTGATGGTCTATGGAGAGCGGGTGCCACTGATGCCGGGACAAGGTCATGTGATGGTCTATGGGGGGCGGGTGCCACTGATGCCAGGACAAGGTCATGTGATGGTCTATGGAGAGCGGGTGCCACTGATGCCGGGACAAGGTCATGTGATGGTCTATGGGGGGCGGGTGCCACTGATGCCAGGACAAGGTCATGTGATGGTCTATGGAGAGCGGGTGCCACTGATGCCGGGACAAGGTCATGTGATGGTCTATGGGGGGCGGGTGCCACTGATGCCAGGACAAGGTCATGTGATGGTCTATGGAGAGCGGGTGTCACTGATGCCGGGACAAGGTCATGTGATGGTCTATGGAGAGCGGGTGCCACTGATGCCGGGACAAGGTCATGTGATGGTCTATGGGGGGCGGGTGCCACTGATGCCAGGACAAGGTCATGTGATGGTCTATGGAGAGCGGGTGCCACTGATGCCGGGACAAGGTCATGTGATGGTCTATGGGGGGCGGGTGCCACTGATGCCAGGACAAGGTCATGTGATGGTCTATGGAGAGCGGGTGCCACTGATGCCGGGACAAGGTCATGTGATGGTCTATGGGGGGCGGGTGCCACTGATGCCAGGACAAGGTCATGTGATGGTCTATGGAGAGCGGGTGTCACTGATGCCGGGACAAGGTCATGTGATGGTCTATGGGGGGCGGGTGTCACTGATGCCGGGACAAGGTCATGTGATGGTCTATGGAGAGCGGGTGTCACTGATGCCGGGACAAGGTCATGTGATGGTCTATGGAGAGCGGGTGTCACTGATGCCGGGACAAGGTCATGTGATGGTCTATGGAGAGCGGGTGCCACTGATGCCGGGACAAGGTCATGTGATGGTCTATGGGGGGCGGGTGCCACTGATGCCAGGACAAGGTCATGTGATGGTCTATGGAGAGCGGGTGCCACTGATGCCGGGACAAGGTCATGTGATGGTCTATGGGGGGCGGGTGTCACTGATGCCGGGACAAGGTCATGTGATGGTCTATGGGGGGCGGGTGTCACTGATGCCGGGACAAGGTCATGTGATGGTCTATGGAGAGCGGGTGTCACTGATGCCGGGACAAGGTCATGTGATGGTCTATGGAGAGCGGGTGTCACTGATGCCGGGACAAGGTCATGTGATGGTCTATGGGGGGCGGGTGCCACTGATGCCGGGACAAGGTCATGTGATGGTCTATGGAGAGCGGGTGCCACTGATGCCGGGACAAGGTCATGTGATGGTCTATGGAGAGCGGGTGCCACTGATGCCGGGACAAGGTCATGTGATGGTCTATGGGGAGCGGGTGCCACTGATGCCGGGACAAGGTCATGTGATGGTCTATGGGGGGCGGGTGCCACTGATGCCGGGACAAGGTCATGTGATGGTCTATGGGGGGCGGGTGCCACTGATGCCGGGACAAGGTCATGTGATGGTCTATGGGGGGCGGGTGCCACTGATGCCGGGACAAGGTCATGTGATGGTCTATGGGGGGCGGGTGTCACTGATGCTGGGACAAGGTCATGTGATGGTCTACGGGCGGCGGGTGCCACTGATGCTGGGACAAGGTCATGTGATGGTCTATGGAGAGCGGGTGTCACTGATGCTGGGACAAGGTCATGTGATGGTCTATGGGGGGCGGGTGTCACTGATGCTGGGACAAGGTCATGTGATGGTCTATGGTGGGTGGTAATGTGGGCCCTCCAGCTGTGCTTTGTCTTGCAGTGCCTCATGGGACTTGTAGTAGTTGGAGTGGCCCACCCCTTGTCTATGGAGAGCGGGTCTCACTGGTGCCGGGACAAGGTCCTCCAGTGCCCAGATGCCGTACTGTCCCCCCCACAGTTTATGCGTCAGTGCGCGCCCGATCATCTCCTGCAGCTGGGATGCCACCACCATGCTTGTCCCGGGCTCACTGCACAGCTCCGGCTTCCACAAGTCGGGATCACATGAACCTGGAAGTGCTCAGCCATGTAGTGGGACCTTCTTGCTGTGTGGTCTCGGCCTCGGCTGCTCTCCTTGGACTGATGGTGATCAGCGCTGTACCGGCCACAGGCAGAACGTGCCCCCTCCCCCTGCCCCCGGGCATTTGCCCCTCCTGCCACTGCCTTGTCCCTGCCATGACTGCCACCTGCACTGACCCGCTCCCTATACGTGTGGATGTTCCGAAGGACCTCTTCCTGGGACGGCTCATTCTATTATAATCCATCTGCTCTGATATCCAATGGTCTCAAAGAA
>NW_017309245.1:21527-21802 GCF_000935625.1 Nanorana parkeri | reverse complement strand
TCAGACTCCGTTGCGTCCTCAGCACACATGTTCCTCTTTAATTAGGTGTAAATCGAATCGCCGTCACTGTGCGCCGCTTGGCACAACCTCCCTCTTCATATCACGCCAGCTAGTACAATAAATCGAATGACTTCATCGTTTGGCAGCGTGATGGAGCCTTCTGATTGGCTGCTGGCTGAACGAGGTCATCTAGCAGTGAATGGAGCAGCTTAGTCCATCAGAAAGCCTCAGGTTTCCTCTATCAGGAGAAAAGCAGCACCCCCCCCCGCCCCCCC
>NW_017309245.1:12810-20146 GCF_000935625.1 Nanorana parkeri | reverse complement strand
GTCCAGAACTGGCAAAAAAAGGTCATTTATTTGTGGTCTATTTTTAAGAGGATGAGAAGGGGGCACCGCGAGAAGGGGCGCTCATCACAGGTCAAGCCGTGCATCTGGTGCCTCTCATCTCCCAGCAGAAACAAAGACAACGAATGTGTATATAACCCGCGGGGACACCTGCCAGGGACAACCCGCACGTCCTGCCAAGGGAGCCTCCCCTCCTCCTCCCATAACTAGGTCACTGTGTAATGTACCAGGGACTCCGTGGCTGGATAATGAGCTCCTGGCACAGCTTGACTGATCGCTTCCAGACGTGAATACTAATTGAGTCCTCCCCTTCCTGGCACCAACATGGCAGCACTTCCTGTTATAGGATGGCAACATTCTGTCCTTGTTCAGGTACTTCCTGTTATAGGGTGACAACACTCTGTCCTTGTACAGACACTTCCTGTTATAGGATGGCAACACTCTGTCCTTGTTCAGGCACTTCCTGTTATAGGGCGACAATGCTCTGCCCTTGTTCAGGCGCTTCCTGTTATAGGGCGACAATGCTCTGCCCTTGTTCAGGCGCTTCCTGTTATAGGGCGACAATGCTCTGCCCTTGTTCAGGCGCTTCCTGTTATAGGGCGACAATGCTCTGCCCTTGTTCAGGCGCTTCCTGTTATAGGGCGACAATGCTCTGCCCTTGTTCAGGCGCTTCCTGTTATAGGGCGACAATGCTCTGCCCTTGTTCAGGCACTTCCTGTTATAGTATGACAACGCTCTATAGGTAAGGGTACAGAAATCGGCTGTAAAGAGTCTGCAGGAGAGCAGCAGCATTGTGATGAAGGAAACGGGGGTTTGTCTCCTCCGGCTGGGTGAAGTGATGAGGATTGCCTGTAGATTCTCCTCTGGTGAATGTTTGCTCTCCATCGGCTCTTCAGGAGGTGAAATTCTCTGATCTCAGAAGAGATCATCACTGATAAGAAGAAGTGTCCGTGGGAGGGGAGGGGGGGAGGGGAGGGGTCATAACACTCCAAACACTCCAAACACCCCGAACACTTCAAACACGCCAAACACCCTGAACACTCCAAACACTTCAAACACTTCAAACACTTCAAACATCCAGACACCCCGAACACCCCAAACACTCCAAACACTCCAAACACTCAGAACACTCCAAACACTCCAAACACCCCGAACACTCCAAACTCCTCGAGGACTCCAAATACCCCAAACACTTTGAACACTCTGAATAGCCAGAACCCTGAGATCACCTCGTATGCTGGGAGGATCTCATCACCTGATCAGACAGTTCATTCTATCATTGACAATGCTCTGTCCCTGTTTCAACACTTCCTCTTATAGGGTGACAACGCTCTGTCCTTGTTCCAACACTTCCTGTTATAGGGTGAGAATGCTCTGTCCTTGTTCAGACACTTCCTGTTATAGGGTGACAACGCTCTGTCCTTGTTCCAACACTTCCTGTTATAGGGTGACAATGCTCTGTCCTTGTTCAGACACTTCCTGTTATAGGGTGACAACGCTCTGTCTATAGACCATGGTCTATGCCTTAACATAGTCAGCATAGTATCTTACTTCATGCACATGGGAGTCAGTAAGGATCATAGAACACAAGGGGGAGTCTCGTGTTAGTCTGATTTTATATCGATTGAAACCATCTCTGATATGATCAATATATCGATAAGTAATTAGAATTGTAGTATCACCTGATGACCAATCTCACAGCTTCCCCGTCCTCACCACCTCCTATCATTATGATGGACATCCAGGGATTGTCCTCGCCGCCTCCTTCTCTGTTTGTTGATACTTTATATCTCTTCCAGATCAGAATATATAAAGAGACCGCACAGAACGATGGTGTCACCGGAAGTCATGGATGGAATCAGTCTTGTAGCTTCTACACAATGTATCATTATGATGGACATTGTATATAATGTATGAAGAAGATCTCCGGGGATTATCCTCGCCGCCTCCGATCCTTGTATGATGGACATTGTATATAATGTATGAAGAAGATCTCCGGGGATTATCCTCACCGCCTCCGATCCTTGTATGATGGACATTGTATATAATGTATGAAGAAGATCTCCGGGGATTATCCTCGCCGCCTCCGATCCTTGTATGATGGACATTGTATATAATGTATGACAGAAGATCTCCGGGGATTATCCTCACCGCCTCCGATCCTTGTATGATGGACATTGTATATAATGTATGACAGAAGATCTCCGGGGATTATCCTCGCCGCCTCCGATCCTTGTATGATGGACATTGTATATAATGTATGAAGAAGATCTCCGGGGATTATCCTCGCCGCCTCCGATCCTTGTATGATGGACATTGTATATAATGTATGAAGAAGATCTCCGGGGATTATCCTCACCGCCTCCGATCCTTGTAGGATGGGCATTGTATATAATGTATGAAGAAGATCTCCGGGGATTATCCTCACCGCCTCCGATCCTTGTATGATGGACATTGTATATAATGTATGAAGAAGATCTCCGGGGATTATCCTCACCGCCTCCGATCCTTGTATGATGGGCATTGTATATAATGTATGACAGAAGATCTCCGGGGATTGTCCTCGGTGTCTCCATGGAGCAGAATCGTCTCTCGAAGTGATCGGGTTTCTGATGGATTTGGGTTTTTGGGGCTCAGCGGACAATGTTTATAAAGACGTCTCTGTGCTGAGCCGCTCCTATCATTTCCAGTGACCTTTCCAGCTCAGGCCCGGCCAGGGAAACGTTATCCGGTATCTCCATCATCATCCAATCGGATTTCTGGAGGAAAATAAACAGGACACACACACACACACACACACACACACACACACACACACACACGCACTGAGTATTCCTTCCGAATATGTCCATATCACACCCAACCCCTATGGCTTCCCGAGAATCTTCTAGATGTGTGACCACCGGCATTCATTATCGTGCATCTAATGTCACATCGTCAGGTTTTTATTGGTGTCCAGAGAGAGGAAATCTCTCCAAAGTGACAGGAAGTCCCCTCTCAGTTGTCACTGCATCATGGGAAGCAGTGGGAGATGAGCTGCTGAGTCACTGCTGGGAGGGGGGAGCAGGGGGAGATGAGTTTCTGAGTCACTGCTGGGAGGGGGAGCAGTGAGAGATGAGCTAATAAGAGAATATCTACAATGACCTCAGTGTTTCCGCTTATTTTGAGGCTCATTTACTGCTTATTAGTACTCTGTAAACATTTGAATGTCCGAAGTCGGCCACCGATCCCCGTTCCGCTATATTTATTTCTGCTGTTTAATCTGTTTTGCACACCGCTTCATCATTATGTCATCCGGGTTTATTGCCGCCGCGTCTTTGGAAGCCGGGCTGTGTCATTAGATTTCTAGAACCTTCTATTATATAATAACAGAGGAGACAACTAGCGGAAAGAAACCCCCATCCATCGAATCCGGAACATTCCAATTCTAATACATCAAATCATAGAGAGAGAGAGAGAGAGAGAGAGAACCTTTCTCCGTGTCCCCCTTTTGAAGGGTTTGGTGGGTTTCCTTGCTCCGTGTCCTCCATTGAAGGGGGCTTCTTGCTCCATGTTCCCCCATTGAAGGGTATGTTGGGCTTCCTTGCTCTGTGTCCTCCATTGAAGTGTACAAAACGTGTCCCCCATTAAAGGGTATGGGGGGCGTCCTTGCTCCGTGTCCTCCATTGAAAGGTATGGGGGGCTTCCTTGCTCCATGTTCCCCATTGAAGGGTATGGTGGCCTTCTTTGCTCCGTGTCCTCCCATTGAAGGGTATGGTGGGCTTCCTTGCTCTATGTCCTCAATTGAAGGGTATGGGGGGCTTCCTTTCTCCATGTTCCCCCATTGAAGGGTATGGGGGGCTTCCTTGCTCCTTGTCCTCCATTGAAGGTTATGGGGGGCTTCCTTGCTCCTTGTCCTCCATTGAAGGGTATGGTGGGCTTCCTTGCTCCATGTCCTCAATTGAAGGGTATGGGGGGCTTCCTTGCTCCATGTTCCCCCATTGAAGGGTATGGGGGGCTTCCTTGCTCCTGGTCCTCCATTGAAGGGTATGGGGGGCTTCCTTGCTCCTTGTCCTCCATTGAAGGGTATGGTGGGCTTCCTTGCTCCATGTCCTCAATTGAAGGGTATGGGGGGCTTCCTTGCTCCATGTCCTCCCATTGAAGGGTATGGGGGCTTCCTTGCCTTGCGCTATCAGACCTTTTATGTATAACAAAGTCTTTGTCAGTATCAGTTCTCCGGGACCTCCAACCCCACAGCCAACCAGAAAACCTGAGATTCCGGAGGACCTCCATGGTCCACCTACCATTCTACCATTATGGTCCCATAGTGTATGCCCAAAGTTTCAAAAATGATGAGAAGTGGAGCGTGTGAATCTCCCATGATCCCATGGTGTAGTTACCAGACTGATTGAAGCTCCACTCTAAAGAAACGGCAGGGGGAAGGGGGAGGAAGAACCGCTTCACATCCCCCACCACCTTCTAGGCCACATATGGTTGTGATGGAAACCAATGTTTGTCACTACCAGGTTCTGCTAGTTGGTAAGATGCCCCCATACAGGCCCACTTATAGGAAGACCACATCTCAACACCTTCCAGCCTTAGGGATACCAGGCTGTAAGACTATTGGCCTGGGGGGGAGGAGCTTGGCGGATTAAATTCCAGATGATCAGCAGGATACTGGGAAATATTTTCCGTTCTTTGCTGGCTGCAAGTCTGCCGATCCAGGTTGAATGTCAAAGCTGTTGCCCAGCGTGGTCCAACCAATGTCCCGAGACTATGATCAGATGTACGGCAGATGTACAGGATTGGAAGTGTTTGATCATTAAAGGAAACAAACTGATTTTTTTGGGTTGTCCTCTTAATAACGTTTTAGGTTGTCCTCTTCATGAAGTTTTAGGTTATCCTCTTCCTGAAGTTTTAGGTTGTCCTCTTCATGAAGTTTTAGGTTATCCTCTTCCTGAAGTTTTAGGTTGTCCTCTTCATGAAGTTTTAGGTTATCCTCTTCCTGAAGTTTTAGGTTGTCCTCTTCATGAAGTTTTAGGTTGTCCTCTTGATAAAGTTCTAGGTTGTCCTCTTCATGAAGTTATAGGTTGTTCTCCTAATGAAGTTATAGGTTGTCCTCTTGATAACGTTTTAGGTTGTTCTCCTAATGAAGTTTCAGGTCGTCCCCTTAATGAAGTTCTAGGTTGTCCTCTTGATAAAGTTTCAGGTTGACATCAAAACTCAGTTTTCTCCCCAAATTCTAATTCTACTATTGTGAGAAAGCCCAGAACCAGAGTAGAGAAGCCGCCAACGTGCACAGAACATCATTGAGCTGTATTGATGGTGGAAGTCCTCCGAGATGCCCTGGGGGGTTATGTGGCTAGAAGATAATGAGGGTTATAAAAATGTCTGCTTCCCACAGGTCACCCTTGTCCTACTTTTATAGAATGAGGCCTGTGCTGAGCGCAGGAGGGGAGGATGGGCGACCTGCCGGCTACACAGGCATTTATTATACTTTGGGAATCTGATTGCTGTGTGTAAAAAGCTGAATGCTGTGCACACCCAACTCGGACAGCCAATGTGTCACGTATACCCCCAACCCCTCCCCCACAATGACAACAAGATTCAAACAGCTTGTGGACCAAAAACAAAGGCCAGACTTTAATTGACCACGGCACATGCTAAAACCACGCTTCATGGGACATTGTTCCTTCTTCAAAGAATACTTTTCATTACCCTTCACCCAAAGAGAGCGAAAGTTGTGAGATGTATCTCCCCCCCCACCCCCCCCCCGCCCCGGAGAGGAGGACATTCAGCCCGCACCGGAGAGGAGGACATTCAGCCCGCACCGGAGAGGAGGACATTCAGCCCGCACCGGAGAGGAGGACATTCAGCACGCACCGGAGAGGAGGACATTCAGCCCGCACCGGAGAGGAGGACATTCAGCCCGCACTGTGCAGCCTAATCAATCGTCATTATTGATCGCTGAAATTGGAGCAGTTTGTGGCCCTATCAGGACCCCTCAAGGCTACAAAAGTTCTTTTTAACCAACTTTGGTCGCAGGAGCTACAAATAGGGGACATAAGACCCCCTCCCCCCCTCCCCCTACATCTCATAGACCTGGATTTCACATTTGGGTCATCTACCAAGACATTGTAATGGCCGCTCGTCATATGGGAACAAGTCTATGAACACCCGACAACCCCCCCTATCAGCTTGTTCAACATCTCAATCCAAATTCCATGACCAATAATGTGGAGATGTCCCCCATACTAAAATTAATATGGAGTTGCCATGTACCCCCCCATGACCATTATTATGGAGTTGCCCTCCCATATGACCATTATTATGGAGATGTCATATACCCCCCCAATGGCCATTAATATGGAGTTGCCCCCCCCCCCATAGCCATTTATATGGAGTTGCCCCGCCCCCCATATGACCATTATTATGGAGTTTCCCCCTTCCAGTGCTATTAATATGGAGTTGCGCCCTTTGTGGCTCTACCATCCTCCACTCTTCTAGGAAGACTTTCCACAAGATTTTGGAGGGTGTCTGTGGGAATTTGTCCCCTTTGTGAGGTCAGGTGCTGATGTTGGATGAGGCTCACATTCCAATTCATCCCAAAGGTGATCAGTAGGGATGAGGTCAGGTGGTGATGGTGAATGAGAAGACCTCAGGGGTGATCAGTAGAGTTGAGGTCGGGGCTCTGTGCAGGACACTCGGGTTCCTCCACACCAAGCTGGTCCCACCATGTCTGTATGGAGCTGGCTTTGTACACAGGGGACAGTCATGGGGGGGGCAGAAAAGGGCCTTCACCAAACTGTGACCACAAGGCTGGAAGAGGACAATTGTCTACAATGTATCTCGGTAAATTGGAGTTTGTTTGGGTTGGACTTGAATGAGGAGGACAGAAATGTTTCCATCACAGGAGCCCTTTGGTGACTCGTCCGCCATTGGTTGCCAAGAATACTGGGGGACATTGAGGTGCATTCTACTGGGCGGACCTAACGCGTAAAATGCAGCATAACATGCGTATTCACATGTGTGTGTAATGGAGGCGGAGGTGTGAAGGAGGATGATGATGAGGGTGATGATGAGGAGGATGATGAGGGTGAAGTGGCTCTTCCCGTCCTTCTCATCTATAACACGCAGATAATGGAGACCATGTTCCTACAACACGTGGACATGGGACAAACATTGAACCCCAGAAGTGTGTCTTGTGTTCCCCTCTCATCATGTGTGATGTACAAACACAGCTGAACATGGAGCTCTCTATTCTCTGATAGTGGGGCCCCTGCTGGGTAGATGTTGTAAAGGGCCCTTCATGTATCAGGACATGTGAACAAAATAAACC
>NW_017309245.1:10823-12786 GCF_000935625.1 Nanorana parkeri | reverse complement strand
GCTCTGTCCTTGTTCAGGCACTTCCTGTTATAGGGTGACAACGCTCTGTCCTTGTTCAGGCACTTCCTGTTATAGGGTGACAACGCTCTGTCCTTGTTCAGGCACTTCCTGTTATAGGGTGACAATGCTCTGTCCTTGTTCAGGCACTTCCTGTTATAGGGTGACAATGCTCTGTCCTTGTTCAGACACTTCCTGTTATAGGGTGACAATGCTCTGTCCCTGTTCAGGCACTTCCTGTTATAGGGGGACAATGCTCTGCCCCTGTCCCACAATTGTCCTCCTGCGTTGTCACCCAGGCTTCTGATGGAGACTCCAAGAGGCCATTTCAGCACACATTACATAGTCATGGTCCACTGTTGTCACCTTTGCAGCCACCAGGAAGTGGCTGCCAAGAGGATGTAGGAGATCAGCAGATGGACAGCAGGAGATGGAACAAAGCAAACTGAATGTCATTTACAGAATAAAACAAAGGGAAGAACCATTCTCCTCTCCATACAACACGCCTGTCTATGTTGGCCTCTCATCATGAGAAGCGATAACCCAGAGTGTACAGAGAGGAGGAGGAGAGGATGATGAGGGTGATGTTGAGGAGGAGGATGATGAGGGGGAGGATGATGAGGGGGATGATGAGCTTCTCCTTGTGTGTAATCGGAGCTCAGAGGTGTCGGGAGGATTCGCCCAATGATAAGTATGGGAAAGTTTTTCAGTCTGTAGTGCGCATGTGCGAATGTCAGCTCTGCGGAGGAGTCCTGTGGCTGACTGAGAGGACTCCGGCGGAGGGAAGGAGAGCTCCGGGTTCAGGGATGGGAGTACCGCTGGCGGCTGGAATGTTCAGCTGGAGAACAGAGACTTATAAGGGAGAAGTTGGGAAGAAATAGAAGAGAAGCCAAAAACTCCATCAGAGATCCCTGAATATTATCCTGCATGGGGACACCGCCAGGAAATCTGTGCTCATCCCTGGAGTGGGAGTACCGCTGGCGGCTGGAATGTTCAGCTGGAGAACAGAGACTTATAAGGGAGAAGTTGGGAAGAAATAGAAGAGAAGCCAAAAACTCCATCAGAGATCCCTGAATATTATCCTGCATGGGGACACCGCCAGGAAATCTGTGCTCATCCCTGGAGCGGGGACACCCAGCCTGGACATTCACTGACAGGTAGGACCGGGGACACCCAGCCTGGACATTCACTGACAGGTAGGACCGGGGACACCCAGCCTGGACGTTCACTGACAGTTAGGACCGGGGACACCTGTTCTGGTGGCCACACACATATTGATGATTAATCAATACAACTCAAATGATCACCTAATAAATCTCCTCTGAGTGATCGATTTCATGATCAGATTAGACTCCGATGAGTCAATCGGCCGAGCTGGAATAGAATGCATTGTGTGTGCCGGGCACCGATCATAAAGCCGATTGATCAACTGATCACTTCTCATCGATCTGTACATTTCGGACTGATAGATTGTCATATTATTGATCGATGTTATCAGTCGATGATCAATGCGGAAGACTGAATGCGGTGCCACCGACTGAATCCATGCTGAATGTTTGCTTTGTGATCGCCGGTACCGGTCGCTGTGTGTGGCCCCAGAAGAGGAGATTTCCCTGACTTCCGCTCCTCATACAAAAGAGGAAAGTTCTGCTTCTGGATACTTTGTAGCAGCGACAGGAGGTTCTCTGCAGCTGGAGAGTCACCATGATGGAGCCGAGAGATCGGAGGTGAGTGATGGGCCCCCAAATGGTGAGCATGGGGCCCCGGAGATTTGTAGCTGCCTATAGAGAAGCACGGGAGTCATATACTTACAGGTATAAACAGTATATAGAGTGAGAGGTATATACAGTATATAGAGTGAGAGGTATATACAGTATATAGAGTGAGAGGTATATACAGTATATAGAGTGAGAGGTATATACAGTATATAGAGTGAGAGGTATATACAGTATATAGAGTGAGAGGT
>NW_017309245.1:1673-9318 GCF_000935625.1 Nanorana parkeri | reverse complement strand
GCTCTGTCCTTGTTCAGGCACTTCCTGTTATAGGGTGACAACGCTCTGTCCTTGTTCAGGCACTTCCTGTTATAGGGTGACAACGCTCTGTCCTTGTTCAGGCACTTCCTGTTATAGGGTGACAATGCTCTGTCCTTGTTCAGGCACTTCCTGTTATAGGGTGACAATGCTCTGTCCTTGTTCAGACACTTCCTGTTATAGGGTGACAATGCTCTGTCCCTGTTCAGGCACTTCCTGTTATAGGGGGACAATGCTCTGCCCCTGTCCCACAATTGTCCTCCGGCGTTGTCACCCAGGCTTCTGATGGAGACTCCAAGAGGCCATTTGAGCACACATTACATAGTCATGGTCCACTGTTGTCACCTTTGCAGCCACCAGGAAGTGGCTGCCAAGGGGATGTAGGAGATCAGCAGAGGGACAGCAGGAGAGGGATCAAACTGAATGTCATTTACAGAATAAAACAAAGGGAAGAACCATTCTCCTCTCCATACAACACGCCTGTCTATGTTGGCCTCTCATCATGAGAAGCGATAACCCAGAGTGTACAGAGAGGAGGAGGAGAGGATGATGAGGGTGATGTTGAGGAGGAGGATGATGAGGGGGAGGATGATGAGGGGGATGATGAGCTTCTCCTTGTGTGTAATCGGAGCTCAGAGGTGTCGGGAGGATTCGCCCAATGATAAGTATGGGAAAGTTTTTCAGTCTGTAGTGCGCATGTGCGAATGTCAGCTCTGCGGAGGAGTCCTGTGGCTGACTGAGAGGACTCCGGCGGAGGGAAGGAGAGCTCCGGGTTCAGGGATGGGAGTACCGCTGGCGGCTGGAATGTTCAGCTGGAGAACAGAGACTTATAAGGGAGAAGTTGGGAAGAAATAGAAGAGAAGCCAAAAACTCCATCAGAGATCCCTGAATATTATCCTGCATGGGGACACCGCCAGGAAATCTGTGCTCATCCCTGGAGCGGGGACACCCAGCCTGGACATTCACTGACAGGTAGGACCGGGGACACCCAGCCTGGACATTCACTGACAGGTAGGACCGGGGACACCCAGCCTGGACGTTCACTGACAGTTAGGACCGGGGACACCTGTTCTGGTGGCCACACACATATTGATGATTAATCAATACAACTCAAATGATCACCTAATAAATCTCCTCTGAGTGATCGATTTCATGATCAGATTAGACTCCGATGAGTCAATCGGCCGAGCTGGAATAGAATGCATTGTGTGTGCCGGGCACCGATCATAAAGCCGATTGATCAACTGATCACTTCTCATCGATCTGTACATTTCGGACTGATAGATTGTCATATTATTGATCGATGTTATCAGTCGATGATCAATGCGGAAGACTGAATGCGGTGCCACCGACTGAATCCATGCTGAATGTTTGCTTTGTGATCGCCGGTACCGGTCGCTGTGTGTGGCCCCAGAAGAGGAGATTTCCCTGACTTCCGCTCCTCATACAAAAGAGGAAAGTTCTGCTTCTGGATACTTTGTAGCAGCGACAGGAGGTTCTCTGCAGCTGGAGAGTCACCATGATGGAGCCGAGAGATCGGAGGTGAGTGATGGGCCCCCAAATGGTGAGCATGGGGCCCCGGAGATTTGTAGCTGCCTATAGAGAAGCACGGGAGTCATATACTTACAGGTATAAACAGTATATAGAGTGAGAGGTATATACAGTATATAGAGTGAGAGGTATATACAGTATTTAAAGTGACAGGTATATACAGTATATAGAGTGAGAGGTATATACAGTATTTAAAGTGACAGGTATATACAGTATATAGAGTGAGAGGTATATACAGTATTTAAAGTGACAGGTATATACAGTATATAGAGTGAGAGGTATATACAGTATTTAAAGTGACAGGTATATACAGTATATAGAGTGAGAGGTATATACAGTATTTAAAGTGACAGGTATATACAGTATATAGAGTGAGAGGTATATACAGTATTTAAAGTGACAGGTATATACAGTATATAGAGTGAGAGGTATATACAGTATTTAAAGTGACAGGTATATACAGTATATAGAGTGAGAGGTATATACAGTATTTAAAGTGACAGGTATATACAGTATATAGAGTGAGAGGTATATACAGTATTTAAAGTGACAGGTATATACAGTATATAGAGTGAGAGGTATATACAGTATTTAAAGTGACAGGTATATACAGTATATAGAGTGAGAGGTATATACAGTATTTAAAGTGACAGGTATATACAGTATATAGAGTGAGAGGTATATACAGTATTTAAAGTGACAGGTATATACAGTATATAGAGTGAGAGGTATATACAGTATTTAAAGTGACAGGTATATACAGTATATAGAGTGAGAGGTATATACAGTATTTAAAGTGACAGGTATATACAGTATATAGAGTGAGAGGTATATACAGTATTTAAAGTGACAGGTATATACAGTATATAGAGTGAGAGGTATATACAGTATTTAAAGTGACAGGTATATACAGTATATAGAGTGAGAGGTATATACAGTATTTAAAGTGACAGGTATATACAGTATATAGAGTGAGAGGTATATACAGTATTTAAAGTGACAGGTATATACAGTATATAGAGTGAGAGGTATATACAGTATTTAAAGTGACAGGTATATACAGTATATAGAGTGAGAGGTATATACAGTATTTAAAGTGACAGGTATATACAGTATATAGAGTGAGAGGTATATACAGTATTTAAAGTGACAGGTATATACAGTATATAGAGTGAGAGGTATATACAGTATTTAAAGTGACAGGTATATACAGTATATAGAGTGAGAGGTATATACAGTATTTAAAGTGACAGGTATATACAGTATATAGAGTGAGAGGTATATACAGTATTTAAAGTGACAGGTATATACAGTATATAGAGTGAGAGGTATATACAGTATTTAAAGTGACAGGTATATACAGTATATAGAGTGAGAGGTATATACAGTATTTAAAGTGACAGGTATATACAGTATATAGAGTGAGAGGTATATACAGTATTTAAAGTGACAGGTATATACAGTATATAGAGTGAGAGGTATATACAGTATTTAAAGTGACAGGTATATACAGTATATAGAGTGAGAGGTATATACAGTATTTAAAGTGACAGGTATATACAGTATATAGAGTGAGAGGTATATACAGTATTTAAAGTGACAGGTATATACAGTATATAGAGTGAGAGGTATATACAGTATTTAAAGTGACAGGTATATACAGTATATAGAGTGAGAGGTATATACAGTATTTAAAGTGACAGGTATATACAGTATATAGAGTGAGAGGTATATACAGTATTTAAAGTGACAGGTATATACAGTATATAGAGTGAGAGGTATATACAGTATTTAAAGTGACAGGTATATACAGTATATAGAGTGAGAGGTATATACAGTATTTAAAGTGACAGGTATATACAGTATATAGAGTGAGAGGTATATACAGTATTTAAAGTGACAGGTATATACAGTATATAGAGTGAGAGGTATATACAGTATTTAAAGTGACAGGTATATACAGTATATAGAGTGAGAGGTATATACAGTATTTAAAGTGACAGGTATATACAGTATATAGAGTGAGAGGTATATACAGTATTTAAAGTGACAGGTATATACAGTATATAGAGTGAGAGGTATATACAGTATTTAAAGTGACAGGTATATACAGTATATAGAGTGAGAGGTATATACAGTATTTAAAGTGACAGGTATATACAGTATATAGAGTGAGAGGTATATACAGTATTTAAAGTGACAGGTATATACAGTATATAGAGTGAGAGGTATATACAGTATTTAAAGTGACAGGTATATACAGTATATAGAGTGAGAGGTATATACAGTATTTAAAGTGACAGGTATATACAGTATATAGAGTGAGAGGTATATACAGTATTTAAAGTGACAGGTATATACAGTATATAGAGTGAGAGGTATATACAGTATTTAAAGTGACAGGTATATACAGTATATAGAGTGAGAGGTATATACAGTATTTAAAGTGACAGGTATATACAGTATATAGAGTGAGAGGTATATACAGTATTTAAAGTGACAGGTATATACAGTATATAGAGTGAGAGGTATATACAGTATTTAAAGTGACAGGTATATACAGTATATAGAGTGAGAGGTATATACAGTATTTAAAGTGACAGGTATATACAGTATATAGAGTGAGAGGTATATACAGTATTTAAAGTGACAGGTATATACAGTATATAGAGTGAGAGGTATATACAGTATTTAAAGTGACAGGTATATACAGTATATAGAGTGAGAGGTATATACAGTATTTAAAGTGACAGGTATATACAGTATATAGAGTGAGAGGTATATACAGTATTTAAAGTGACAGGTATATACAGTATATAGAGTGAGAGGTATATACAGTATTTAAAGTGACAGGTATATACAGTATATAGAGTGAGAGGTATATACAGTATTTAAAGTGACAGGTATATACAGTATATAGAGTGAGAGGTATATACAGTATTTAAAGTGACAGGTATATACAGTATATAGAGTGAGAGGTATATACAGTATTTAAAGTGACAGGTATATACAGTATATAGAGTGAGAGGTATATACAGTATTTAAAGTGACAGGTATATACAGTATATAGAGTGAGAGGTATATACAGTATTTAAAGTGACAGGTATATACAGTATATAGAGTGAGAGGTATATACAGTATTTAAAGTGACAGGTATATACAGTATATAGAGTGAGAGGTATATACAGTATTTAAAGTGACAGGTATATACAGTATATAGAGTGAGAGGTATATACAGTATTTAAAGTGACAGGTATATACAGTATATAGAGTGAGAGGTATATACAGTATTTAAAGTGACAGGTATATACAGTATATAGAGTGAGAGGTATATACAGTATTTAAAGTGACAGGTATATACAGTATATAGAGTGAGAGGTATATACAGTATTTAAAGTGACAGGTATATACAGTATATAGAGTGAGAGGTATATACAGTATTTAAAGTGACAGGTATATACAGTATATAGAGTGAGAGGTATATACAGTATTTAAAGTGACAGGTATATACAGTATATAGAGTGAGAGGTATATACAGTATTTAAAGTGACAGGTATATACAGTATATAGAGTGAGAGGTATATACAGTATTTAAAGTGACAGGTATATACAGTATATAGAGTGAGAGGTATATACAGTATATATGGTTCCATCAGAGTCTCTGTATCGGGTGAATCTTTCCAGAGAACACAGAGAGATCTGTTGCTGCTAATCCCCAGTATAAGGATAGGCTGAGGGGTGTGTCAGAGTTGGGGTACAGATAATCATATGTTGGTATTTGTAGCTTCTCACACACTTTCCACTTCCCGCACACCTTCCACTTCCCGCACACCTTCCACTTCCCGCACAACTTCCACTTCCCGCACACTTTCCAATTCCCGCACACCTTCCACTTCCCGCACACCTTCCACTTCCCGCACACTTTCCAATTCCCGCACACCTTCCACTTCCCGCACAACTTCCACTTCCCTCACAACTTCTACTTCCCGCACACTTTCCAATTCCCGCACACCTTCCACTTCCCGCACACCTTCCACTTCCCGCACACTTTCCAATTCCCGCACACCTTCCACTTCCCGCACACCTTCCACTTCCCGCACACTTTCCAATTCCCGCACACCTTCCACTTCCCGCACAACTTCCACTTCCCTCACAACTTCTACTTCCCGCACACTTTCCAATTCCCGCACACCTTCCACTTCCCGCACACCTTCCACTTCCCTCACAACTTCTACTTCCCGCACACTTTCCAATTCCCGCACACCTTCCACTTCCCGCACACCTTCCACTTCCCGCACACTTTCCACTTCCCGCACACCTTCCACTTCCCGCACACCTTCCACTTCCCGCACACTTTCCACTTCCCGCACACCTTCCACTTCCCGCACACCTTCCACTTCCCGCACACCTTCCACTTCCCGCACACCTTCCACTTCCCGCACACCTTCCACTTCCCGCACACCTTCCACTTCCCGCACACCTTCCACTTCCCGCACACTTTCCACTTCCCGCACAACTTCCACTTCCCGCACATCTTCCACTTCCCGCACACTTTCCAATTCCCGCACACCTTCCACTTCCCGCACAACTTCCACTTCCCTCACAACTTCTACTTCCCGCACACTTTCCAATTCCCGCACACCTTCCACTTCCCGCACACCTTCCACTTCCCGCACACTTTCCACTTCCCGCACACCTTCCACTTCCCGCACATCTTCCACTTCCCGCACACTTTCCAATTCCCGCACACCTTCCACTTCCCGCACAACTTCCACTTCCCTCACAACTTCTACTTCCCGCACACTTTCCAATTCCCGCACACCTTCCACTTCCCGCACACCTTCCACTTCCCGCACACTTTCCACTTCCCGCACACCTTCCACTTCCCGCACACCTTCCACTTCCCGCACACCTTCCACTTCCCGCACACCTTCCAATTCCCGCACACCTTCCACTTCCCGCACACCTTCCACTTCCCGCACACCTTCCACTTCCCGCACACTTTCCACTTCCCGCACACCTTCCACTTCCCGCACACTTTCCACTTCCTGCACAACTTCCACTTCCTGCACACTTTTCAATTCCCCCACACCTTCCACTTCCCGCACACCTTCCACTTCTCGCACACCTTCCACTTTCCGCACACCTTCCACTTCCCGCACACCTTCCACTTCTCGCACCCTTTCCACTTCCCGCACAACTTCCACTTCCTGCACACTTTTCAATTCCCCCACATCTTCCACTTCCCGCACACCTTCCACTTCCTGCACACCTTCCACTTCCGGCACACCTTCCACTTCTCGCACCCTTTCCACTTCCCGCACACTTTTCAATTCCCCCACACCTTCAACTTCCCGCACACCTTCCACTTCCCGCACATCTTCCACTTCCCGCACACCTTCCACTTCCCGCACACCTTCCACTTCCTGCACACTCTCCACTTCCCGCACACCTTCCACTTCCCGCACACCTTCCACTTCCTGCACACTCTCCACTTCCCGCACACCTTCCACTTCCGGCACACCTTCCACTTCCTGCACACTCTCCACTTCCTGCACACTCCCCACTTCCCGCACACCTTCCACTTCCCGCACACTGCTTTCGAAGTCTTTCTGACCGACCTCAAGGGAGAGGAGTCCTTTCATTATTTTTCCAGATTGAGTTTCTAATCAATAAGTGATAAAGATGATAGTTAAAGGAACCAGATCTAAATTTTTTGGGGGGGGGGGGGGGGGGGGGCAACCCGGCCCTCCAGCTGTGCTTTAACTACAAATCCCATCATGCCCCTGCCTCTGGGACTTGTAGTTCCACAACAGCTGGAGGGCTGGGTGACATATACTTTGCTGGAACTCTGTGTATAATAAACCATTGTCAATGCTTTTCTCCTCCCTCCCTGGAGTCATGTAGACAGGAAGTGGCTGCAAAGAGGCCGCAGGAGATCAGATTCCGCTGTGTCTGTGGTAAAGAGAGGACACCTGGGGCAGGGACACAAAATGTGGATTTTTATGTCTTATTGTCTATAAAATATGATTAGCGGAGAATGAGATGAAAATGTGGCATCAGATCAGACGTTAGG
>NW_017309245.1:0-1033 GCF_000935625.1 Nanorana parkeri | reverse complement strand
AAATCTGGGGTGGGGAGGGGGTGTAGGGGTACGGAGTGAATCTGGGGGGGTGCCACATGAAGGTCGGTATGTACTAAGCTGGTGGCACCATGCAGGTGTGGACACGGGGAGACTCTTTGGTGTCAGTGTTGGAATTCCTGTGGTTTCTCTCTTGTTCTGTTCTCAGGGATCCCGCGTCCTCAATGAGAAGCCTCTGCTGAAGGTTCAGGGCGCAGAGGGGACCACGGGGAGATCTCCAGGAGATGCTTATCAACACCAATATGGGTTCAAAGGACAGCGGAGGAGTCTGTGAGTCACCTCCTGTCCACTACAAGGACTTCCCAACAACACAGAACTTCACTTCTCCTCAAATTCCAACTCCCCCACCCCCACCCCCCCCTATCCATACACTCTGTGAACCCCCATGGGGCCTTCTTCCAAGACTTGACCCAAAGGGACATTCTCGTCTGAGGAACTTCAACTGGGAGGCCATTCCACTGGAGAAAGTGAGGGGGAGATCAAGTCTGTGGAGCTCCGACACATTCCAGGGGGATCTGCAGATCGACACCGGTACCATGCAGAAGCTGTTTGGGAAGAGCGAAGGGGAGACCCTACAGAGGCCGTACAATCCACGCAGGTCACTGTCAGTGGGAGATGTTCATGTGAATAAGGTAAGAGCTGAACCCCAACTGTGATCTCCCCAATCTAACGACGTCACTGTGTATGTGTGTGATACCTGGGCTAGGGTAGGGGCTACACTGCTCCAGGGTCTCCTCCTTCCTTCAGGCCCAAGCAGCACCCTCAAGACAACCCCAGTACCCCAGAGACAACCCCAGCCCCCTCAAGGCAACTCAAAGCCAACCCAAGTACCCCAAGACAACTCCAGTACCGCAAAGATAACCCCAATACGCCTAAGAAGATGGCTTAGACCTCAAATGTCCCAAAAATGAATTATTAGAGCGAACGAAAAGTATCTCCTAGAAAACTCAACTGAGATGTAACACCAACTGGTCTCTCCCGTCACCTCCCGTCACCTCCAGTCATCTCCAGTCAC
>NW_017309244.1:83468-84990 GCF_000935625.1 Nanorana parkeri | reverse complement strand
TCTCTATAGAGGGACAATGTATCCATCTAGAAGATCGATCTGAAGAATGGTGGATATGGTGAACTGCGTCAGTTGTGACACCATCACTTCCCAGGAACTTTGTGTGGTGTTGCCATGTTCCAGGACTCTGTGTGACATCACTATGTTCCAGGACTCTTTGTGACATCACTATGTTCCAGGACTCTGTGTGACATCACTACGTTCCAGTACTCTGTGTGACATCACTATGTTCCAGGACCTTTGCGTGACGTTGTTACGTTCCAGGACCCTGTGTGACATCACTACGTTCCAGGACTCTTTGTGACATCACTACGTTCCAGGACTCTGTGTGACATCACTATGTTCCAGGACTTTGTGTGACATCACTATGTTCCAGGACTCTGTGTGACGTCACTACGTTCCAGGACTCTTTGTGACATCACTACGTTCCAGGACTCTGTGTGACATCACTACGTTCCAGGACTTTGTGTGACATCACTACGTTCCAGGACTCTGTGTGACGTCACTACGTTCCAGGACTCTGTGTGACGTCACTACGTTCCAGGACTCTGCGTGACATCACTACGTTCCAGGACCCTGCGTGACATCACTACGTTCCAGGACCCTGCGTGACGTTGTAACTTATCAGCACAATTGAACCCGGTGTCTGTCTGGTCGGTGGGCCGCAGTCTGTTCCGGCGATCTTTCGTTGTTTTATTAGATTCCCCTAAAAAAAAAAAGTAACAAACTCACATAAACGATAAAAAAATTGATCTTCCGGTTTCCTCAACTCCATCCCCCAGTCATGTAGCCCCTCCCCCCAGTCATGTAGCCCCTCCGCTTAGTCTCTCCGTGTCTGTCTTTACCTGCCCCTGGGGGCCCCAGACACCCAATCTAATGTCACTTTCATTATTGGTAAGTGGAAGTTGGCTTGTGGAATAGTTTTCTGCTTTTTTTCCCCCCAAACACAAAGTTGTGAGAAATGTATCAAAAGCTGAACAATGAAAAAAAAGGAACTTACCCGGCGCAGATAAAACAACCAGCGAGGAAAAAAAAAATCGCCATCCTCGAGAAGTTAAGACTTTCAATAGGTGACGTTGAAAGTCTTAATTTCGCCTCCCTTGAAAGTCGCAGCTTGGCGACGCAGCTTACGGTATAGTGCGCCCGGCCCTTAGGCCCCGTTTCCCACTGCGCGATATGCAAATCGCGCGTTTGTCGCGCGATTTGCATATTGCGCGATATCGCGAGATTCGCAGCGCGATATCGCGTTCAAGCTTGCACTGAGCAAGCTTGAATGGCGGCTAAATCCGCTCCAAAAAGGGTCCTGCTGTAGCGACGCACGACCCCCGACAGCAGGACCCTTTGCCCCATTGAAATGCATTGGAGCGCGATATCGCGCGGTAATTTGCCGCGATATCGCGGGAATTGCCGCGCGATAAATCGCTCAATGTGAACGGGGCTTGAGTCTGGGTTCACACCTGAGCGTATTTTTTCAGCTCGTTTTTTAGCGCGTTTTTCCTGTACAGTGAAGCGCGCGTTTCAC
>NW_017309244.1:82961-83331 GCF_000935625.1 Nanorana parkeri | reverse complement strand
GGGAATAACAAGGGAAAGGCGCGGAAAATACGCCCCCAAAGAAGCTCCTGTACTTTTTTGGGGGCGTAGGGCGTTTTACAGCGCGCCACTACCCGCTGTAATACGCCCAGGTGGGGACCATGCCCGTAGGGAATTATGGGACTTCAGTGTTTGAGCGTTTTGCAGCGCGTAGGAACGCGCTGTACAACGCCCGGGTGTGGACCAGGCCTTAGACCAGGGGTCTCAAACCTCCGGCCCTCCAGCTGCGGTGAAACTACAAATCCCATGATGCATCTCTCTTCAGGAGTCATGTCTGTGGCTGTGAGAATCTTGCAATGCCTCATGGGACTTGTAGTTCCAACACAGCTGGAGGGCCAGAGGTTTGAGACCC
>NW_017309244.1:76517-82708 GCF_000935625.1 Nanorana parkeri | reverse complement strand
AACAGCCGGTTCGCCACCACTGCCTTAGACCCCCTGAAGGTATCCCAGCACACTGAACAGAAGAGGGAACTCGGAGGAACCGGCCACTGCCGACTCATCAAACGATTCGCCAGATGGGTTTGAACTTGACCCCGGGAGTTCCCAGTCCCCCCCCAAAAAACAAAGTTATTATCTGGTGATATTTAATCACCACTGGGGGAGGGGGGGCGAGGGGGGGGTGTTTATTTTTTACTATATTAAGGAAAAATTACCGTAAATTTGGAAAAAAAAAACCTGTTGCCCCTATATTAAATTATGAAACATTTAATAATACCCAATTATTTGGTAAAATATAAAAGACGGGTAAATAGACACCGAACGTGTCAAGCCTTAAAATTGTGCGCGCCCGCGAAACCTCAAAAAACTACCATACGCGAAATTGACCATAGGCGACGCTTCAAAAGCTTTTGCCGCTCATCGGTTTAGTGTTAGCAGCGATTGATGGCCCTACAATTATCGCTCTCACTGCGACGGTCGCGGCGATATGTAACATGTGCGGCGTAATGGATGCCATCGTCGTTTTCGCACGTATGCACACCCGACGCATGTTTGCACGCGTGTATGTATGGGGGGGGGGGCTTTAAAAAAAATTGTGTTTTTAAAATTCTTTTTCATGTGACTTTAATTTTTTGCAACGTAAATTTTTTTTCCACTTAACTTTATTGCTATCACATAGGGGGACAAGAAACCACCCTATGTGATAGCAAAGAGGATGTGACAGGTCCTCTTTATGAAGACATCAGGGGTCTTCAAGACTTCTAATGTCACTTAGGGACCCCCAAAGAAGCTGATGAGGCAAACAGATCTGCTTCATCAGCTTCTGAAGCTGGAGAGTGACACAAGAATGCGGAAGTGATGGGCGGGGCTAACAGGCTGTATATATACACGGCCTGTTACATCCAGGCGGTTAATTGATTCTAATAACAACAGTAGCGGAGCAATGCACTGCGCAAGTTACTCGTGGAAGAAAAAAAAGTTGGAGTATGACTTGTTTTTATTGGCTGAATGACATTTGGTTATACACATTGGTGGCAGGCATCGAAAGGCGACTCTCATTGATCCCGGTCGAGCCCCCAAAATTCCCGATTTTTTTGCTACCCACAACAATACACAATGCATATAAAGTGACTCTGAATGTAAAACAGTCACATGACACATTGGTAGCCGGCATCGAAAGGTGACTCTCCTCTCCTGGACTGTAATGGCTTCCTCTGATTTCACGGCACACTGTGAGCTTCAGGAGGAACCAGGGAAGGCAAAAGGGGATGGTGGGGGCCCCTCATAATGGGCACAGCGGGTGTACAGACCCGGGAACTCAGCACAGGGATGGTGGGGGCCCCTCATAATGGGCACAGCAGGTGTACAGACCCGGGAACTCAGCACAGGGGTGGTGGGGGCCCCTCATAATGGGCACAGCAGGTGTACAGGGATCTTAGGCAGAGATCTCACCAGTAGGGTCATTGGGTTGTAGAAGGATGATGATGTGTTACGGTTTGTCCCGGAAGGGTTTCTCTACGGTCAGAGCGGTGGAGCTCCGGAATGTTGTTGGGGAATTTCGGAGCGTCAGTGGAGAGGTGTAAAGCGATGTGTGCAGTCCGTTGGTCTGTGTACAGAAACAGCACAAAGCGGCTTCATGTAACCTGGACTGACATTCCGGAGACACATGGCTCGGCCATGTTCCACATATAAATCATGTTTCTGGGACACGCGTGCCCCGGTTTATAGAACTCTGCAGCTCTCCAGGTGCCACGCTCCCCCTGCACAATGCTGGGACTTCAGCCGGCGTGGAACATTTGCGCTCGCACGTTTCGGGGTTAATTCCAGAAACATAACTGCTGAGTAAATCTCTGCGCGCCTCGTGACAACATCACAGGACGGAGCGGATCCAATCAGCGCTAATGCACCCGTGTTTGTGTATGTAGAGCCTTCCCCATGTAATGACTTACAGATCGCGTCGGCCAATCCTGTGGACCGTACGCACGCGCAATGAGGGCGCCCGAAGGGGGGTAGTTGAGATCACAGCCGCTGACGCAGTGGTCGCCATTGTTAAGCTGAATGAAACATGAAATGCCAAATTTGGGTGTAAATTGTTACAGTAACAGCTTTACTTTTTGTTACATTGTTACCAGTGAGCGCAGTTACACGCTACATGGGAGTGCGCTGTCATTATCTCTGCTCATCCACAGCTCCCCCTAGTGGAGGGTGGTAGTACTGCTCTGCTCATCCACAGCTCCCCCTAGTGGAGGGTGGTAGTACTGCTCTGCTCATCCACAGCTCCCCCTAGTGGAGGGTGGTAGTACTGCTCTGCTCATCCACAGCTCCCCCTAGTGGAGGTTGGCAGTACTGCTGTGCTCATCCATAGGCCCCACTGGTGGGGGGGTGTCAGCTCCTCTGTACAGAGACTGATGTGACTGTGGGTGGGAGGGGATATTAGAGTGTAAGCTCCTCTGTACAGAGACTGATGTGACTGTGGGGGAGGGGACATTAGAGTGTCAGCTCCTCTGTACAGAGACTGATGTGACTGTGGGGGAGGGGACATTAGAGTGTCAGCTCCTCTGTACAGAGACTGATGTGACTGTGGGGGAGGGGACATTAGAGTGTCAGCTCCTCTGTACAGAGACTGATGTGACTGTGGGGGAGGGGACATTAGAGTGTCAGCTCCTCTGTACAGAGACTGATGTGACTGTGGGGGAGGGGACATTAGAGTGTCAGCTCCTCTGTACAGAGACTGATGTGACTGTGGGGGAGGGGACATTAGAGTGTCAGCTCCTCTGTACAGAGACTGATGTGACTGTGGGGGAGGGGACATTAGAGTGTCAGCTCCTCTGTACAGAGACTGATGTGACTGTGGGGGAGGGGACATTAGAGTGTCAGCTCCTCTGTACAGAGACTGATGTGACTGTGGGGGAGGGGACATTAGAGTGTCAGCTCCTCTGTACAGAGACTGATGTGACTGTGGGGGAGGGGACATTAGAGTGTCAGCTCCTCTGTACAGAGACTGATGTGACTGTGGGGGAGGGGACATTAGAGTGTCAGCTCCTCTGTACAGAGACTGATGTGACTGTGGGGGAGGGGACATTAGAGTGTCAGCTCCTCTGTACAGAGACTGATGTGACTGTGGGGGAGGGGACATTAGAGTGTCAGCTCCTCTGTACAGAGACTGATGTGACTGTGGGGGAGGGGACATTAGAGTGTCAGCTCCTCTGTACAGAGACTGATGTGACTGTGGGGGAGGGGACATTAGAGTGTCAGCTCCTCTGTACAGAGACTGATGTGACTGTGGGGGAGGGGACATTAGAGTGTCAGCTCCTCTGTACAGAGACTGATGTGACTGTGGGGGAGGGGACATTAGAGTGTCAGCTCCTCTGTACAGAGACTGATGTGACTGTGGGGGAGGGGACATTAGAGTGTCAGCTCCTCTGTACAGAGACTGATGTGACTGTGGGGGAGGGGACATTAGAGTGTCAGCTCCTCTGTACAGAGACTGATGTGACTGTGGGGGAGGGGACATTAGAGTGTCAGCTCCTCTGTACAGAGACTGATGTGACTGTGGGGGAGGGGACATTAGAGTGTCAGCTCCTCTGTACAGAGACTGATGTGACTGTGGGGGAGGGGACATTAGAGTGTCAGCTCCTCTGTACAGAGACTGATGTGACTGTGGGGGAGGGGACATTAGAGTGTCAGCTCCTCTGTACAGAGACTGATGTGACTGTGGGGGAGGGGACATTAGAGTGTCAGCTCCTCTGTACAGAGACTGATGTGACTGTGGGGGAGGGGACATTAGAGTGTCAGCTCCTCTGTACAGAGACTGATGTGACTGTGGGGGGAGGGGATATTAGAGTGTAAGCTCCTCTGTACAGAGACTGATGTGACTGGCTCAGTGATCTCTGTACAGCACTGCGGTATAGGTCAGAGCTATATACATGTATAATATAATGGGGAGCGGTGTGGGCAGATTGGGGAACTCTCAGGCAGGAGAAGGAAGCCGGGTGGGTGTGGAGGGGCGGCTCGGAAGCAGCTGGCTGTGTCCGTCATGTGCGGGACCATCGGGATTGCTGAGCTGCAAGCAGAATGTCCTCTCATTGTTCCGGCCCTTCTGGATCCGTTTTAGATTGTCAGCTCTTCTGGTCAGTTCTGTCTTGCTGCAAGGGTCATTTTATACAGACTGTGCCTTTAAAAGTCTCATGCTGGTCTGCCGGGCTCCTCCCCTCCCCTCTGATGTCACTGCACACTGGGAGCTCCGCACAATGCGCATTAGAACCTGCAGCAAGTCAGAGAGAACTCCGCCTCATTTCCCTTGCTGGAGGTCCTCCAGCATCATCCAAAGCTTTCCTCCCCAGCCTGACTGTCCCTGGCCCCGCCCCTTTCATTCATTGGATTTCAGTTCTGTCAATCATAGAGGCTCAGCATCACATGTGGGCATTACCTAAGGTGGTCAGCATGCAAATGTAGCCTACCTAGGAACGCCCACCACACTGACACCCACCCATCAAGGCATTTTGATATTTGCATATCTCCTCCCAAGAGCCAGCCCACCGCTTGTATCAGGGCTCTTGGGAGAAGTACTGAGGCAGGGTGCTGTGATGTTTTCAAATAGGAAGGTTATTCCCTCCAGCGAGTACCCAGATAGCAATAGAAACCTGACAGGGGCTTTACACCCCCGCCAATCTAAGGTTTTGGCTTTAGATACACTATCAGGGAGCTGCCATTTGTGTCCCTCTGGTATGCAAACACTGTCCAAGCTTCTAGGCTGTCTCCACCGAAGATGTCACGCCATTGGCCAGTGAGGCTGCCCATCATATCAGTGGCCCAATTGTGTGGCACAGCGAATGGGAGGCGGGGCTAAATTAACACCCTGGGAGACTGGTTGATATTTGCATTGAGCTGCGAGCAGATCAGGTGCAGCCAGGGGGAAGCCCTGCCCGGGGTGGTGGGAGGACTTTACCGAGCCAATCATCTTTTTTAAAATAACCAGTATAGTAGCTTCAGGCTGGGTTGGGCCCCTCTCAAGAGCTGGGCCCCCGAGTGCTGCCTCCCATTCCACCCTTGCTTCTGATCTCATCGGACATTATCGGTTACAGATCAAAACTGGTAACAATGTGAAAGGCGTCCATTCTAAAATCTGGAATATCGGATGCAATTGGGCGTACGATGAGCGGCTGCCGTATGTAGCAGGATTCTGCACCAATATCCTGACCCCCCCTCCCCCGGGGGACCCCCGGACCTCCCACGGGGAACCAGTAACAATGTACTGATGGAACTGCGACGCTTCCAGCAGATGGTTACATGGCGTTCACCAGCATTCTGGCAGTGGTGAGCCCAGCCGCGCAGTACCTCAGTGTGTCCAGCAGAGGACGGATGTCTCACACATAATTCCCAGCAGGAGAGACCACAGGCCTTTAACCCTTTCACCTCCGCGCCCCTCCACCTCTGGTCATGTGATCAGTAGAAGCAAAATAACTGAAAGCTTCACACTGAGACCGAAGTGTCAGTCAGCCGAGAGAGACCCATCCACATCGACCTCTGTGCACTGCGATATCACTATACTGTATGCCACTATATTTATTTCACAAAGACGGTCCCTGCCGGGGTTTAGCCGAGTGCCTGGGCCAGCACGGCTGGTCTCAGAGGATGGGGAGATCTGCAAGGCCACCATGGAATATTTATAAAGCTGGACCGCGATCTCTATTCATAATGGACTCGCGTTACAAATGAGCAAAACTGTTCGTATGAACCACAATTGTGACCAGATTATAGCAATCTGATAATGATATGCGCAAACCTTTCCCCATATATTGTAGGGATAATGTGTATAGAGAGGATACGGCTGTCTCTATGCAGTGTGATATGTAGGGATAATGTATATAGAGAGGATACGGCTATCTCTATGCAGTGTGATATGTAGGGATAATGTGTATAGAGAGGATACGGCTATCTCTATGCAGTGTGATATATAGGGATAATGTATATAGCGAGGATACGGCTATCTTAGAGAGGGGAAGAGAGAGAGGAGAGATAGAGAGAGAAGGGGGAGAGAGAGGAGAGAGGGAGAGATAGAGAGGGGAAGAGAGGAGAGATAGAGAGAGAAGGGGGGAGAGAGAGGAGAGATAGAGAGGGGAAGAGAGAGAGGAGAGATAGAGAGAGAAGGGGGG
>NW_017309244.1:75273-76317 GCF_000935625.1 Nanorana parkeri | reverse complement strand
TATATATATATATATACAGGATCTACTGATCTCTATACAATGTGATATATAGTAAATAGATAATGTATATAGGCTGTTTTCCCAAAAATAAGACCGAGTTGTGACCATTCCCAGGGCCGGTGGTGGCATAAGGGGGAACTTGAAGAGGCGCGGGAGAGAATCAGCGGTGCCAATGAAGCCGGCACTAGAGGAAGTGAGGCGGCACCGGAGGGAGCAGAGCCGCACAAGCCGATGTTTCCTCTATAGCGCCGGCTCCTGTCACAGGCGGAGTGATACCAAATGCACTCCGCCAGTGAGGAATCTATAGTGGAAGCTTCGCCCATTCTGGCCAGCGATTGGCTATCAAATTGCTCTAGCAAAGGTTCGGCACCCCTGATTGCCCTGATCACCATATTTGTGTACATGAATAAGTGCGGATTGTTGTACATAAAAAAATTAACAAAATTACAAAAATAAGAAAATTGCAATGATCTCTATACATTGTATATGGAAACATTAATGATTTGGGGATGGTTTTCTATCTGCACTAATGTTTGGCGAACAGTCACATATAACATATATATTTTCTATATTTAGATGGGATGCTTTTGTATTTGGTGACATTATTTACTGTTTGATCATTTACATTAAACTCCACACATAAAGGATAAATGTTCGTTACATTGATATATTTATTCAGTCAGGGGCGTCACATAATGTCATACGGTGCTAACGTTTCGGGTCCTCACAGGGATCCTTCATCAGACCGACACAGTGTCACAGCTCTGATCAATGTATCAATGTAATATCTGACAAACATGTTGTGACCAGTTTGGTGGAGGAACCCGAGTGTCCTGCACAGAGCCCCGACCTCAACCCTACTGAACACCTTTGGGATGAATTGGAACCCAGAATGTGAGTCTGGAGGGAGCAATCACGCTTCTCTGTCTGGCAATCCGATGGGCGTGTCTGGATTTGGCGGTTGCCAGGAGAACGGTACTTGCCTGACTGCATTGTGCCAAGTGTAAAGTTTGGGGGAGGGGGGATTATGGGGTGGGGTTGTTT
>NW_017309244.1:72724-74919 GCF_000935625.1 Nanorana parkeri | reverse complement strand
TGACTGGCTGCATAGAGTCCTGACCTCAACCCCATAGAACACCTTTGGGAGGAATTAGAGCGGAGACTGCGAGCCCCTCCCCCAACATCAGTACCTGACCTCACAAATGGTCCAACATTCCCATAGACACACTCCTAAACCTTGTGGACGCCTTCCCAGAAGAGTGGAGGCTTTTATAGCCCCAGCGGAGGATAGCTCCATAGTAATGGCCATGGTTTTGGAATGGGATGTCCAACTAACTCCTATAGGTGTGATGACTGATGTCTAGAACCTTTGGGTCACATGGTGAAGAATCCGCTATGTTTGAGAGTTCAGCCATGCTACATTATACCACCAGCCCGTCAGCTATCAGCAAAGTCAGTTATGAGTTTTGGATGAGTCAATTCTTTATGTAAACCTCTGGAGTAGAAGAGAGCAACAGACCAAGTAAAGGGGCCTTCAGGGTCTCTGTTGGTGAGATATCTGCACTGAGTTTTTCACTCTGTACACCCGCTGTGCCCATTATGAGGAGCTCCCACCATCCCTGTGCTGAGTTCCCGGGTCTGTACACCCGCTGTGCCCATTATGAGGGGCCCCCACCATCCCTGTGCTGAGTTCCCGGGTCTGTACACCCGCTGTGCCCATTATGAGGGGCTCCCACCATCCCTGTGCTGAGTTCCCGGGTCTGTACACCCGCTGTGCCCATTATGAGGGGCCCCCCCATCCCAACATGAGTTCCAAGGATGACCATAGTTTAAATACAAGGATGGTCCCTGATCTCTGAACCCGTGGTGAATGGAACCTGGGCAGATTCACCCATTGTTGTGTTTGATGCTCTCCAGGGGCTCCGTTGGGAGTGATTTCCCCTCATTACAGTCTCAGTGACAACACTTCTATCAGAAAGGGCAACAAGGAGGCACATGGGAAATGGGGGGGGAAGTATTTCTAGCGGGGCAGTTGAAGCAGAAGACAGAAGTTCTCATTCTTCTCCACCAATAAATGTCTGGAGATGGAAATGATACAAATGGAAATACTTTTTTGTTTCTTGGTATGAAGCTTGTTGAGGTGTCAGAGATCGGGGTGAGGAGTGACATTGTATAGGGTGACACTGACAAGGGGGCGAGGTGTGCCGGCCGTAATTCAGCGCAGGGTTGTCAGGTGACGCTTGTGAGCGCCTCGTACAGTATAAATAGAGGCTAAGGCCTTTCCTGTACCGAGTGCTGGATCGGATGGGTGACGGGTCTGACCTCTCGGCAGTCTGCAGGAACACAAGTGATTTATGGGGGGATGGGGGGATATTGTCAATTAAACATCAAAGGGAATTCCTCTTCATCCTCCTGACAGCTCCCCGCTGTTATATGTATTTTTTTCGGAGACTCACCCTGGAGAGAAAAGGACATTTCGGTGACAGTTTACCAAAATATGTTTCGTTTTTTTTTCCCCATAGTTCTCCTAAGGGTCACGGGAGGACACAAACTAGCGTCCTCCCGTCACCCAAAGCTCAGTATATAGGGAGCTACTGCTCGCGCTATACTGAGACGCCGCAGCTGGGACCGATCCCGACAATTATGTCTGGATCCGCCCAGCTGTGTGAGTGACAGCTGGCTCCGCCTATCTAGAGGCAGAGCCAGCTGTACCCTTCCCCGTCCGTTCCGCCAGTCAGCGCTGAAGGAGCGGGGAGGGGGGGAATCCAGCCCCTCCCCTGTCACGGCTCTCTGCCGGCACAGGATGGAGAAGGGAGCGAGCGCCGGTATGTGTTCTCTCACTTCCCGATCCACTGAGCCGACCCGTTTCATTGTCACAGGTCGGCTCAGATTATGAGGCTGAGTGAATAGGGGTGATCGGGGCAATCAGGGGGCGCCGTACCTTTCCAAGAGCAATTTGCTAACCAATCGCTGGCCAGAATGAGCGAAGCGCGCTTTCACTATCGAGTCCTCACAGGCGGGGCGCATTTGGTATCACTCCGCCTGTGACAGGAGGCGGGGCTATAGAGAAAGCATCGGCTTATGCGACTCTGCTCCCTCCGGTGTTGCCACCTCGCTTCCTCTAGCGCCGGCTTCGTTGGCACCGCCAATTCTCTCCCGCGGCTCTTCAAGGTTCCCCCCTTATGCCACCACCGGCCCCCCTGGGAATGGTCACAACTAGGTCTTATTCTCGGGGGAGGTCTTATATTTTAGCAATTCTCAAAAATAGTACTAGGTCTTACTTTCGGAGAA
>NW_017309244.1:71596-72116 GCF_000935625.1 Nanorana parkeri | reverse complement strand
AGACCTCCAAAGGGCTCCTGAGAGCCAGAGGTCATGTGATCTAGGCTGCCGCGGCGTTATGTCACCTGAGGGAGTTGGAGGGAAGGATTCTTATTTATTTATGAGAGGAATTTTGTTTTGTTTGCTCCAATAATAATGTGATTTTGGTTACCGCCGATCTGTGCCCTGGTGACTTTTTAATGACAGGTCCACTTTAAAGAGTCATATCCTCCAAAAAAATTATGATGATCGCATTGTATATTGATACTTCCGCGCGTCCTGATAATGTTTCTGCTGCAATATCCGTTTGTTTGCTGGTGGCTATGCTCCATATAGACTGCTGGCTATAAGGAGCGTAGACACCACCACATCTTCTATCCCAAGCATAGCCACCAGCATACAAGACGCCGCAGCCGGAGCGGATCCCGACATCGATGTCTGGACCCGCCCAGCTGCGTGAGTGACAGCTGGCTCTGCCTATCTAGAGCCAGAGCCAGCTGTACCCGCCCCCTCCCCCGTCCGTTCCGCCAGTCAGCACTCG
>NW_017309244.1:63891-64529 GCF_000935625.1 Nanorana parkeri | reverse complement strand
CCGTTTGTTTGCTGGTGGCTATGCTCCATATAGACTGCTGGCTATAAGGAGCGTAGACACCACCACATCTTCTATCCCAAGCATAGCCACCAGCATACAAGACGCCGCAGCCGGAGCGGATCCCGACATCGATGTCTGGACCCGCCCAGCTGCGTGAGTGACAGCTGGCTCTGCCTATCTAGAGGCAGAGCCAGCTGTACCCGCCCCCTCCCCCGTCCGTTCCGCCAGTCAGCACTGGCGGATCGGAGCGCGGGGGCGGGGATCCAGCCCCTCCCCTGTCACGGCAGAGAGCCGTGACAGGATTGAGAGGTGAGCGAACGCCGGTTTATGTTCGCTCACCTCCCGATCTACTGAGCCGACCTGTGACAGTCTCATTGTCACAGGTCGGCTAGAACTATGAGGTGGGTGACAACCCCCCCCCCCCCCCCCCTCATAGTTCTCCTTTAAAGGTTATTCACAAAGCTGGCGAAGGACTTAGTCGTAGCTTTGGGCTGATCCTTCGGCTAGCTTCGGCCCCAGCACACCTTTAGTTCAGTAGAACCGAAGGGCCGCTGTACGGACTATTCACTGTAGCCCGAAGTTGGCCGAGGGGCTCTGTCGAGCCGAAGTTATGCGCTTCGGCTGGACTGAGCGGAGGG
>NW_017309244.1:63332-63587 GCF_000935625.1 Nanorana parkeri | reverse complement strand
AGGCCGTGTTTTAGAATTGTACCCAGATGTGGATCTGACATGTTTGTGTTTCCGGCAGATTCGGAGCACAGCACCAGCTCGGACACCGAGGTCCTGGCGGAGAGGACGTCCTGCTCCTATGAATCCTGCCCGGACCTGGCTCCCCCTCGAGTCCCCGATCCCCAGACGCTGTCCGTGTCCTCTATGGATGAAATCCAGGTGGAGCTGCAGTGCGCCGACCTCTGGAAGAGATTCCACGACATCGGCACCGAGATG
>NW_017309244.1:62754-63269 GCF_000935625.1 Nanorana parkeri | reverse complement strand
ATATGTGAAGAATAAAAAAAAAAGTTCATATCCATTTCTAACACAAAAGTGAATCGATTCTGTAAAACCCGAATGAACTTGGCCAAAACCCTTCCAGGTGCAAGCCAGTGACGTGCGGTGCCTTCCGCGCTGGGTGAGGCATTCCCCAGCCCCAGCATGCCAAAGCTCCGCCCCATTCCACAGAAGCCCCACCCCCGGTACTCAGTAACTAAGCTATGTATGGAGGGAGGAAGAAGGGAGGAGACAGGGAGGAGCATCACTGGTGACGCATCGAGATACAGGAAAATTGTATTTCATACTTACCGCAATTTTCCTTTCCTGACGGCTCCATGTCGGCATACGAGTGGTGCCACTATGCCGACATGGAGCAGTCAGGGAAAGAGGCTGTGACAGCTCTGGCCTCTCCAAGTTAGGTTACACAAGCAGTGGGGGAGACTGCTGCTGTGTAACCTAACTTAGCTGTCAAAAGCTGGATGCAGCGCCGCCTGTAATTAACATCCAGCACTCCACCCATG
>NW_017309244.1:60753-62678 GCF_000935625.1 Nanorana parkeri | reverse complement strand
GGGGGGGGGGGGGGGCATGGGGGGAGGATTTCCCTGCTATGTAACTTGTAACAAGCCGATCTGAATGGAGAAAAAGCTGTCTGACTTGAATCAGACAGCTTTTTCCTCCATAATGCTAGGTGAGACTCCGCCCCCCCCTGACCGCACATCCCTGGGGCAAGCAGTGGTCTCTCTGCAGAGGTCTGACGATGTGACACATGCAAATGCTTCAATCTGCAGATTAAATCAAGTTAAATCTGACATTAAATAAGCTCCATGTGTATTGTTCCTGAATCTCGGTGAGCTTTGTGGATTCCTTCCAGATCTGGGCCGTTCTCCTCACCTCTTGCTCTGGTGACAACTCTATTATTTTGTATTTGCCCTCAATTTCTGTTTATTTTCCATTCACTTTTATTATCCAGTCCCACTAGTCCCACCCTGCTACCTCCAGACCAGATGCGGGTGATCTACAGCTCCCATCCACGGCAGGTTAATGTGGTTACATAAACATTGTAATTTATTTCTCTCCTGTTACCCGACCTCTGACCCCCCCCAGATCATTAGCCAGCCAGGCACACAATGGGGATTAGGCTTTTTTTTAATGTGTCCCAGACATTCAGATTATCAACTTTCTGCAGTCGGCTATTAGAGACATTTCCCCGTTTCCCAAACAAGCGATCATGGATGAGAGCAATAATTACATTTCTTCTATCGGCCTGTTTAATGACTTTGTAATTACTTAAAGGTAACAAAGTATTTATTTATCAATTTATTTATTACAGGTATTTATATAGCAACACGTATATTGATAAACAAGGCTTTTATTTGTGATCTTGTCTTGCAAAATAATGCAAATGCAAAACAATATACCTAATATAATATAATATAATACATGCTCAACAGGATGATACAATACAATATAATACGATACGATACGATACAATACAATATAATATAATATAACACAATACAATACATGTTCAACAGGATGATACAATACAATATAATACGATACGATACAATATAATATAATATAATATGATACAATATAATATAATACGATACAATACAATATAACAGGGCTCAAAATCTCCACTCGCAATATTATATAATACATGTTCAACATGACACGATACAATATGACAAGAATTACAGGTGAAACTGGAATAATTAGAATATGGTGCAAAGTTCATTTATTTCACTAATGCAACTTAAAAGGTGAAACTAATATATGAGAGAGACTCATTACATGCAAAGCAAGATAATTCAAGCCGTGATTTGTCATCATTGTGAGGATTATGGCTTACAGCTCATGAAAACCCCAAGAACCCCAAATCCACAACCTCAGAAAAGTAGATTATTACATGCAATCAATAAAACAAGGATTGTACATAGAACAATATCGGACCTCTGAAAAGTACAAGCATGCATATGTACTCAGTACTTGGTTTGGGCCCCTTTTGCAGCACTTACTGCAATTACTTTTGCACGATATTCTAATTATTCGAGTTTCACCTGTATGTGAGCAAAACGACATCATGTGGACCCTCCAAGGTTCTGAGTTCCGGTGTTTCCAGTGGAGGGGCTATTGATGTTTATCACATCCGGACATCCTAAACAATATATATATATAATGAATATTCGATGCGAGTGAAGATCTCCGGCCTGGACCCCCACCAGCAGTATTACATTGCGATGGACATTGTCCCCGTAGATAACAAACGATACAGGTAACACGGCACCTTCTATCCGTCTGTCACATGATCAGGAAGCGCCAGTGTTTCTCTAGAACATGGAGAGGAGGTGTTCTGTAGTCCACAGGGAGGACTGAGAAGAGTGTGAAGTGGCAGCACGGCATCTCCGGATTGTTACTTGTTTCCTCTTATTGAACAGATACAATGTAACAATTTTTTTTAAATAAAAGAGTTGATTTTCATTTTAAACCT
>NW_017309244.1:59312-60190 GCF_000935625.1 Nanorana parkeri | reverse complement strand
TTATAGTGCTCCATCTGGGGAAAGGACTCACAAGGAATCTCCCATTCTGGACACACGGACGCTGACTTGTGTCCATTGTAATGTCCCGTCACTGCGATCGCTCAGGGGGAGGTTTTATAGTGTTATACAACTTGTAGAGGACGGCAAGGCTGGATGGGAGATATAGATCACCACTGTTTGGGTTGGGGTCCCTTTAAGGGCCACCACGGGGTTAACCTTCCTGCCCCAGGAAGGGGTTTAAAGGCCTGCAACTCCCAGAGAGGAGTCCCTTAAAGGGACCACAACCCAAACAGTGGTGATATACAGTATTAATTATTCACACGTGACACATGTTACACCGTCACCATTAAATAATATATAAAGCTCCAGGCAAACAGCTAAATACATAGAGAGGAGCTGCGTTATCTGCCCATCCAGTCTCCAGATTTGCACAGCTCTGTCTAACAGCACCTCCCTGTCTGGTGTGGAAGGGGGCCTGACCTTTTTTTTTAAATTTATATTTTTTGCTGCAGTTTCACTTTCTCGTTACAGGTCTCCTTCCCACCCTTTGACTGGAGAGTAAAAAGAGAAGGAGCACACCGATGAGTTCATCAGCTCTGTCACTCTGCCCTCTCCTGCTATCAGCGTGCTCCTGCACACCTGATCGGCTCCTTGTGCTGCTTCTCCCTCCCCTGGTCTGAGCTGTGCTACACAGGGACTGCGAGAGGCTGATACCAAGTCAGATTCAGATTCTTACGCTGAAAAAATACAAATAATACATTTCATGATTTATTAATGAATACTGAGAGGATAAAGGAATTTATTAATGTCCCCTCCTCTTCTGGGAGTGGTTAGTACCTGTCTGTGCTGGCCTAGCTCCTCTCCTCGATTTTTTATTG
>NW_017309244.1:46920-59295 GCF_000935625.1 Nanorana parkeri | reverse complement strand
GACAGGTAAGAGGTGTGCAGCCCATCTGAGACCCTGCAGAGCCCGCCATAGAGAGTCTATGGTGGGCTCTGCAGGGTCACTCTCAGGCGGGCTCTGCAAGTGGCATAACTAGCAATCACGTGGGCCCCATACAAAATTTTGCTACGGGGCCCTTTGATTTCTAGTTACGCCCCTGACTGACGTGCTGCAACATGTTACTTATGGGTTCTGGTATCCTTCACCATCTGCCCGGAGTTCATCGCTCCCCGTAACACTTTGATAAGAAGGCCCCGCCTCTGTAGATGACAAACGTTCCCAGAACACGTTGACATCTGACCGCTGACTTCCTATGACGTTTCTTATTAGCGTTTTGCGTTCATTGCGACACTGCATGCCTCTTAATCCTCCACTGGTCTGTGTTTGGATACAGGGAGTAATGCCATGACTCCGTGTATGTGGTTACAGATAATCCTGCACTCCATGCACAAGTACCAGCCCCGCGTCCACGTCATCCGCAAAGACTTCAGCAGCGACCTGTCGCCGACCAAGGCCGTCCCCACCGGAGAAGGGGTGAAGACCTTCAGCTTCCCCGAAACTGTGTTCACGACGGTGACGGCCTACCAGAACCAACAGGTGAGGAGCTGCATGCCAAGCTGTCCCGTCAAGGGTCCAATGCTGTAGTAGTGTCCCACCATTGAGTGTCCCACCCATGTCCTTCATAGAATACCCTCAGCCATTGGAACTGAGAAGTCAGAAGAGATTCAGTGTGACAATGGTGGTCGTGTATTTATCACTTCATAATCCGAGCCCTCAAAGCCCAGGTAGATATTGTGAAGCTTCTACCCTCCAAGTGGGAAGTTTAGACGGTAGCCACAAGTCTTCTTCTGTTCCTCTTCCTGTTTCTTCCAGTATATGTTACACATCTTCAAAGCTTCTCATGGTTCTCCTTCATCCAGGTCATGGTGTATCTAGTAGTAGTCGGTCACATTCAACTGGACTTGTTCTGTAAAGACATTTTGTAGCTTCTCCAAGACACTTCTTCATCTCTAAGGAGTGTTGAAACATACCCAGCATTGTTAGCCAACACAGGTAGCCCAGAACATCAACCATGGGGTTGTGTCAAGGCAGATGTGGCTTGTCCCAGAACAGGATGGGACGTGTGAAAGCTGTGGAAGAACAGTAATGTAGTCATCCCGTATGTAGTTGGAGTGTCGGAAAAACTCAGAAGGATCTTTAACAAACATCTCATCCCCGTGTCCTTCAAGTCCAGCAACACACATTATCACGATCTGGGATCAGGCTCGGAGTCCAGTAGCTGAAACAGCAGGCAGAAGCATAGTCAACAGGCCGGGTTCGGTACACAAGCAGACGGTAGTAGTGGAGGAGCAGGCAGAAGCGTAGTCAGAGATCAAGCCGAGGTCAGGAGCCAAAGGTATCAGTTATGAAGTGGAAGATGATGATAGTAGTCGGTGAATCAGCAGCCAAAGGTCGGTACACGGGTAGCAGTATGAGCGGATTGTATCACAGGAGGAGCAGGAAGCAAGATATGGGCAGGAGCACAATAATATGGCAAACAGGAAGTGCAGAGGCGTGGCTTAAATAGGAAGTTCAAGGGAGGAGCAAAGAGTTCAGCAGACACTAGGTTTACCTGAGGATTACACAGGAGATCAGGCAAGTAACCTATCCAAGGTTCTAAGGTGGCTCAGCAGGTAGAACCACTGCCAGCTACAGCAGAGGCCCTGGGTTCAGATCCGGTACCTGACACACACGAGACAGAAGTTTGTCCATCCAAAAGGTCCACCACCCAAACACAAGTGAAGTAACATGGTATATGCGGTGCAGTATAGTGGGGAATGCAATGACCTGCACATTGGGGAGACAACACAACTGCTCAACTAATGATTCTACAGGTCAAGACTCAGCAGTTTTCTTACAACTTACGGAAAATGGACAATCCTTCAAGGACAGTGAGGTGCACATTTTGGACAGAGAGGACAACCGGCATGAGAGACCAAACTGGGACAACCATCCCTGAATAGGGGTCGGGGTCTTCCGCACCATCTGTCTTCCACAATGACATCAAGGATGGGATTATGTAACCGGGACGGGGGAGGCTCCACGACTTTCACACCTCCCATCCTGTTCTTGACCAATCAACATCCCAGACCCATTCCATTTCCATGGTGATTGGATGAAGGTGCCCGTGCTGCCGGTGTGGATATAAAAGTTGCAGTATGTCTCGACACTCAAAAGACCTTCAATAGAAGTGGCTTGGCTAAGCTATGAAACGTCTTCAACATGATAGGACAAGTCTAGATGAATGTCATTGACTTCTACTAACTGTATGTTCCATATTTTCATTGTATCTTCGATGTATTTTTGACTTTTTTTTTAAGATGTCTAAGATCCTTGTCTTGATAGTCTTCTTCGTTTGGTTGTTCTTGATATCTGCCTTCAGATCTTTCGGCTCCCCCTATAAAAGTGGTAGAGCCAGGATATCCGAGCCAAATATTCTTTATCGTTTCCCTTGTTTACAGTATTATGCAAAGCAGATGGAAAGCCAACTCAGGCCAGCTAGAGAGGTTCCGTGACCCATGGCAGATGAAGCCGGGGGTCCTGAAAAGGCTTCTACGAAAGCACATAATTTGCTTAAGGCGTTTAAACGCCACGTTGTGCTTTCATCTATGTGCCGAAAATATTTTATCTATTCGCCAATATAAAAATGATTAAATAAAGAAAGTTTGTGATACATGATGACCCCCAGATCATCAGACATTTGACCATAAGCCCAAAAGATGTTTATCTTCTGGCCTGCTGGTCTGATTTTTACTCACCTTGGCCACTTTAAGACAGCTGGAAGATGATGGGGTCCCTGGGAATACACCTCCCCCTCCCCCCCGCCCTAATCAAATCTTATATTATTGGCCGATCGCTGCACAACCCAGGGTCCTGGTGGGATCCGTTTCTAATGAATTGTAGTATTTACAAGGAACACAGAAACCCCTACCTACTCAGTCTTATAGTGTACATGGGCTTCAGACTCAGTCCAACACAGAAAACTGGCTTTTTGTGAGATGCGTCTGCGATGACTTGTATCGGAGGGTAAAAGTAAATAACAACAACCTCCAAACACCTCACAACCTCAAAAGATGCTCCACACACTGATGGCGGAAGTACACTCTAATGCTCATGTAATGGCGTCCCCAATGGTTACCATAGTCGCTAGGTCCTAGTCATTGCCATAATTACTCAGAAGCTTGTTTGTCTCTTTTTTTTGACCCAGAACTAGTGTTGCCACCATCAGTATTGCCAGGCTACCCCTTGACATGCCAGCACATGTGCTTGATATTGGGGGCGGGGGGTTGTATCAATGATCTCAAATCCTAATGCCCTTATACTAAGACCAAGATTGGAATGACAGAGGCTTGGTTTGAACTTCACAGCCTTGCCAAAAGCAGAATGTCCTTCGGATTTAGTAGCCCATTGACATGGATATTTTGGCTACCCTAAGGAGAACTATGGGGAAAAGCCTTAACCCCATAGTTCTCCTTAAAATTATAGGATATGTACCCATACTTTGGGTTTTCATGGTGACTTTTTGGTCCTCAGTTCTCACACCCAACCATAGGTGCGACGTAGGAAGTTCTTCCCCCAAGGGGTGTGTTTCTCCTTCTCCCTCACCCTGGTTGCCGATCATTGGCAATCCAGCATTGTCACTGGGCTTTTTTGGCTGGCATTTTCAGAATCTGGTCTTGCTGCACCATTTTCTGCTAAAGTTCCCTTTGAGGGGACGGGCTCTGTTTCGGGTTTGTGGGGAGTTATTGAGGACGGGGGCTTGTGGAGTTTTTTACTCCTATTTTGGGGCTTCTTCATTACCGTTGGGTCACCGTGAGCTTTTCCTTCCAGATCACAAGGCTGAAGATTGACAGGAACCCCTTCGCCAAAGGATTCCGGGACTCCGGGAGAAACCGGTATGTCAAAAAATGGAATTGGATGAAAGAACTGTGGAAACTTTTAGATGTTTATGAGAGATACTGAGGTGAAAGATTCTCCTCTTCTGTTGTGTTGTGTCGGGTCCTATGGATGAAAAGCACATTGTAAATGTCAACTGAAGCAAGTTGAGATCTTTCAGACCTGAAAAGGACACCAGTCCACCAGTCAACATTAGTCCATCAACGCATTGCTCAGGTGTAAGAACGAGAGTGTTTGCAGGAAACTAAGGGGGCCATTCACAAAGCTGCCGTAGGCAGCCGAGTGAATAACCGACCCGAAGTGAAGTGAGCCGAACGGCGTTCGGCTATTCACTTCAGACTTCTACAGCTGGTTTCAGCCGTACATCGGCTCGCTTTGGGTGGCTTCGGGTCGGCTGAACATGTTCAGCATGTTCGGCCGACCCGAAGTGCAGAAGGAGTTCAACTCAGCCGCTCCAACATCTGGATCGGTTGAGCCGAACCTCCGGCAGGCTACTCGCTATTCTCCTAGGGGCCGAACAGCAGTGAGTTAATAGCCGAATGAGGCTGAGCGGCATTCTGCTCGGCTATTCTGCTCGGTACCTCTGTGGTACCGAGCAGAATAAAAGAACAGTTAAAAAAAGCAGAAAAAAAAGAAATAGAAAATGATTGGGCAGAGCTAGCAGTCACAGCTAGCTCGGCCCAACTGTTTTCTATTGGCCAGGACCAGCTGTCATTACAATGAGAGCTCGGCGGAGCCGGCGGTGGTATCAAAGCTGGCTCTGCTGAGCTCTCATCGTAATGACAGATCAGCAGCCCCGGGTTACCTGGTAGCCAGGGGACGCTGATCTGTCTCTGCAAGTGGCCGGAGCCAGCCGTGAGATGACGGCAGGGTCCGCCCAGCTGTCAGTAGCAGGCTGTCGGCCGTCCGTTCGGCCTGCTTCGGCTTTCACTTCGGCTCAGTCGAGCCGAGGCATATGCCTTTGGCTCGACTGAGCCGCTTGGCCAACTTCGGGAGCTGTACAGGCTATAGTGAATTGCCAGTACAGCAGCCCTTCGGTTCTACTGAACCGAAGGGCTCAGACGGCCGGAGCTAGCCGAAGCTACGGCTGATCCTTCGGCTAGCTTTGTGAATAACCCCCTAAGTTATTAACTGCCCTGATATACAAGGCCGGGGTATGTCTGGGAAGTAGATGGTGACCCCGGATGATGCCTGATCAAGGATAGGGCCGTGCTTATATAGAGAAAAGCAGAGGAAGGCATTGTCAGGAGAACATTGTTATTCCTGTGAGAGGTAAAAATACCTGGAAGTGTTACTCTGACACCTACTTTGCATATTTGCCGGATGTTAGGTCCACTTTAACATGACCGGAGATTACTCGTACTCCGGCATTGCTCAATAGACTGCCAGAGACTCCTGTAGCAACACACACATTACATCCATTATTTCTGCTCTCCCTTGTTCAGCTGCTACAAATACACAAAGGCAAGAAAAGGTTAAAGAGCACCTGTCGGTTCAGATTTCTCCCATTTCCATGAGATGGGAGCCAGAGTACTCGGCACAGGACAGGCAGACTATAAAATTCGACTTTAATTGGCTGCAGCGCTCCGAAAATAATGTCTGAAACGATGGCTGGAGGAGAGCCGTCTGGTCTATAAATACTCGGAGCATAAAAATGAGATTGCCTGCGCCCCGCGGGCGCTCGATAAATCTGGGGAGCCGGAGGAATACGGACGGACTTCAGAGGGCCCAACAACACACGTCCGCTTATGGGGAGATTAGGATACCGCACAGCAGGCAGTGTGGGCCTCACGTGTGGAAGGAGCTCGGTAAGTGTTTGCCGAATCCGCTACAATTTATAGCCTTTTCTACAGCAGTTTTCTCTCTTTCTTGAATCAAAAAGAACAAGTTTATCTGATAAGTTTTGGTGGTCAACCGAAATAAATCATTAGACTGCGGTAGAGAACCCCATTAAACTGCGGTAGAGAACCCCATTAGACTGCGGTAGAGGACCCCATTACACTGCGGTAAAGAACCCCATTAGCTGTGGTAGAGAGAACCCCATTAGGCTGCGGCAGAGAACCCTATTAGGCTGTAGTAGAGGACCCCATTAGACAAGGTAGAGAACCCCATTAGACTGCGGTAGAGAACCCCATTAGGCTGTAGTAGAGGACCCCATTAGACTGCGGTAGAGAACCCCATTAGGCTGTGGTAGAGAGAACCCCATTAGGCTGTAGTAGAGGACCCCATTAGGCTGTGGTAGAGAGAACCCCATTAGGCTGCGGCAGAGAACCCTATTAGGCTGTAGTAGAGGACCCCATTAGACAAGGTAGAGAACCCCATTAGACTGCGGTAGAGAACCCCATTAGGCTGTAGTAGAGGACCCCATTGGACTGCGGTAGAGGACCCCATTAGACTGCGGTAGAGAGAACCCCATTAGGCTGCAGTAGAGAACCCCATTAGACTGCGGTAGAGAACCCCATTAGACTGCGGTAAAGAGAACCCCATTAGGCTGCAGTAGAGAACCCCATTAGACTGCGGTAGAGAACCCCATTAGACTGCAGTAGAAAACCCCATATTCAGTAGAGAATACCCTATATAAGTGCACACAAATAACATCAAAGTTCCGCTTCTCCCACAAATGGAATATTTTAAGGGTCTAGTTTGCAGATATATCCATTTCTGATCCAAGCCAAAAAAACCTTCATCCAATCATTGGGCCTTCGATTGTCTATTGAGTTCAATCAAAAGCCAAAAAGTAAAATCTTTGCATCCTCAGAACGCTGAACCTGCAGCTGATTCGAAGGAAACGCAAACAACAATTATCCAATTTGCTCTAACAGGGAAAAAGGGATCCCTGGAGGCAATCGGATACTCTCTGCAACCCTTTGATCTTGCTCTACTCCAATTGGATTCTCATTGGGCCTATTGCAGCTGATGTGTAATCTTCTCCACCCCAGTCGGCCTTCATCCATCTTTTCTTCCATTTCCCTTTATTTGCACTTGTCAAATTCTAAACCGGTTCTCATCTCTTCTTCTAACCCCCTCCCAAACGTATGCTACTATGGCTCCAGTTCTCTCTTGACTACTCTACCTTGGCTTTACGTGTTCTTGATTGTCAACCATCTCTGCTGGCTCTACCAGTGTCATCTTCTTGTATGTTGCCTCCTGCATTTCAAATCCAGTTTTCTTACCTGTTGTCACAGGGAAAGGAAATGGGTATACCTCCCCTTGGAGGACACGGACAGCGGTAAAGAACAAGCAGGGGTTTAACCGTTTCCCTCTCTATCCAACCATTTTGGTTGGAGTCCACCATACCGCTATCATGAGCAGTCAACTCCTGATTGGAAAAGTCATTCAGCTGTAGGAGGCAACTGCTCAAGGAGGCAGAAGTGAGGCAGAAAGGATTTCCAGCCCTCAATGAAAAGAGGCAAATGCAGAAAGACCCCCCAACCGCTAATGGTCATTTGTTGAAAGTTCAACCATCCAAACTAGGTCCACAGGCACGTTTTGGTCATGATTAGGGGTTGCCTTGAGTGTGTGGTGTAGCACTGGACAATGGTATAGATCATGTCTGTGGATTGAACCCAAAGTATGGGTTTCAAATGGAAGTTCTCTAAGGGACCTGCTTTTTCCCCGTCTTCTTTGCTCCTTGAGGGGCCAGTCTGGGTGGTGGACCTTCAGCAATGTGTCATCAGTATACAGTAGGTGAGGAACACCCTAAATAATGTGTCATATGACATGATGGTCATGATCCAATTGTGACAACTGGAAAAAAATACGACCAATGCACTTCAGAGCTTCTTCAGGGCTTCTTCATGGGTTATTCATGGGTTCTTCATGGGTTCTTCATGGCTTCTTCAGGGCTTCTTCATGGGTTATTCATGGGTTCTTCATGGGTTCTTCATGGGTTCTTCATGGCTTCTTCATGGGTTCTTCATGGGTTCTTCAGGGATTAAGGACCGTTCTGCTCTGCACACAATATGCCGCACACTGGACTGCTGCTCCTCAAACCTCAAGAAGACCAGTTTCAAATGGATGTTCTCTAAGGGACCTGCTTTTTCCCCATCTGCTTTGCTCCTTGAGGGGCCAGTCTGGGTGGTGGACCTTCAGCAACGTGTCATCAGTATACAGTAGGTGAGGAACGGCCTAAAGAATGCTTCATATGACATGATGGTCATGATCCAATTATGGCAACTGGAAAAAAATACAACCAATTCACTTCAGAGCTTCTTCAAGGCTTCTTCTTGGCTTCTTCATAGGTTCTTCAGGGATTAAGGAGCGTTCTGCTCTGCACACAATAGGCCGCACACTGGTCTGCCGCTCCTCAAACCTCAAGAAGACCAGTTGTTGAGACACTTAGGGGCTAATTTATAAATGTGCCCAGCGCATAGCTGGGGGGATGCCATTGACATGGCACGAGTGACCCTAGATAGCGATGAGGAACATTGGAATTTCCTACGCTCCTCAGCACCATCTAGTGGTGGTAGTGCCATGTGAACACTCGGTGGAACATTTCTAAATCAGCCCCTAAGGGTCAGAGTGTCTGAACATCTGATCCCCATGAGACCGTTTTTTGGAGCAGTAGTCCAGTATGTGGCATGTATACTTGTGTTGAGAGCAGAGGACTTCTGTGCACACCTAAGCTCAGAAGAAGGGGGATTTTGTTATCTCTGAAGCGCTATGGATGGTTGCATTTCCTCCATCTGTATTATGTAAAGATGATCATCAAGTGCTCTCCCACCTCTATACTAATGCCGCTTTGCTGAAGGTCCCTCACCAAGATTGGCCCCATGTAGGATTGGATTAGAAGCATCAAGCCATGTGACTCATCGTTGAATAGGGGCTGACGCATAAAAGGTGTTGGAAGCTCTATAGTTTCCTCATTAATACTGTTATGACTTTCACTAACTCTATGGAAAGAGAAGACCTTTGGAGTGCAGACTCAGGACGGCCCTTCGGGGACGGCTCGATTCTGTCCATCAGAAAGTCCGGTAGCTTGGGCATGCCTTGATGTCCCTCACCTTCCCTGTGATGTTTTCTTACTTCACCCCCTTTTCTATAGTGGTGACATGGCGGACAGAAGAGAGCCCATGTGGATCCCATTATGCAGATATGCAAGACATGTTGTTCCATTTTCCATCCACTGTAGCAGTTTGATTTATGGGCCCAATATTAAAAACGTGGAGCCCTGAGACAAGGGGAAAGAAAGATGAAAAGATACATCAAATTTTTCATACCTATTAAAAGTACAAAACGTCGTATAAACAGATCCAAATGTAGAGAGATTCATGGAGCCGAGCCTCAAATAGCTGCGATTTGCTTTTCATTTTCTGTTCAACACCAGCCCCAAGTATGTAAGGTCGGTCCTCACATGATGTCTGGAAGCAAGAGAGAAAGGCACAAGTCAGATAGAATTACCGCTTCTTAAAGTGAACAGAAGAGACAACCAAGCCGTACCGAGCCCTCAAACCCAAAACACGGACAAAGTTTTCCTGGAGGTGCAGAACCCTCCGAAGTCTCATTGTATCAATCTAGGGGCAGGCTGAGAGTACAGTCTCTGTACAGAGGAGCTTACACTCTAATGTCCCCCCATAGTCACATCAATCTCTGTACAGAGGAGCTTACACTCTAATGTCCCCCCACATTCTCTGTACAGAGACTGATGTGACTGTGGGGGGAGGGGACATTAGAGTGTAAGCTCCTCTGTACATAGACTGATGTGACTGTGGGGGGAGGGGACATTAGAGTGTAAGCTCCTCTGTACAGAGACTGATGTGACTGTGGAATTCCTATCTCCCAACGCCCGGGCGGGTAGTTGTTTTCTACATTTAGCCCTGCTATGGCCAAGCCTAGCTAAATGTAGAGCGGGGAAGCCGCCGCTTGTTTTGTAGAAGTGATCCCGGCGATGTCGCAGAGATCACTTGTATGCAGCCGGCAGGTTTGCCATTCTCCATTGCTGGGTTGGCGGGGGAGGGGGGCGCATTGAGGAACCTGGCCTTGGGGGCAGCAGAGAGAGTAAATCCGGCCCCGCTAGGCAGGTTGACATTTGGAAGCCACCATGGAATTCTGAAGACCAGCCTGCCCCTTGGACACAGGGCCTGATAGTATCCTCTAGCAATATTGGATCCAGAGTCTCCCAAGGTTCTGGTTGGAGGAGTCGGCCCTTCCAATCATCCCCTCATGAGCTCTTGGGATGTCTACCTAGTAGAGTCTGAGGTCTCCGGCGCAGCCCGTCAGGAGCTGATCTGCTCGGTATATTTTATAGAGTGTTGTATCAATGAGTCCTGTCTCTCATTTACCTAATCTCCCTCTCGTTTGCAGCACGGGCCTGGAGGCCATCATGGAGACGTACGCGTTCTGGAGGCCACCCGTCCGCACTCTTACCTTTGAAGATTTTACGACCATGCAGAAGCAGCAAGGTGGGTCCCAGCCACATTTTTTTTTTTCCTGGCAGGAGATGGGCCGCAGAGTGCATCAGATTGATCGCGTTGTAGCGATGGGGTTGACTGAGCCGAGATTTGGTTCGTAATAATTCACTTTTGTTTGTTTCTGGTTTTTGCAAGTGGTGAAAATATTAAAAGCAGAGTCAGCGCCGGCTGTGTTTTCCATTACAGCTAGGGCAGTATTTACCACGAGAGACCAAAGAATATCAGCAAACAGCATGAAATGTTTAAACTGGAAATCATTTTTGGATATGTAATCGAAGGTTTAAAGTAATTTCTGTTTTTGCCATCAGTGCTTTGCTTTGAGGAACGTTCTCCTCACTTCCTGTTTGGTCAGCAGGACAGGAAGAGAGGGGAAATCCCCCCACGGTTGTCACACAGACAAAAAAGAAAATCCTTCCTTGCTGTATTTAAACAAAATGTATCAGCTTGGATCTACGTAACCACCTCAGCTCTTTATATCCCTTGTGGCCCTGAGCAATATGTGTTCACTGATAACTTTGTCCTTAGATAGGCAGAGCCAGCTGTCACTCACGCAGCTGGGCAGATCCAGACATAATTGTCGGGATCCGCTCCGGCTGCGGCGTCTCAGTATATAATGAGCTGTAACTCCCTATATACTAAGCTTAGGGTGACGGGAGGACGTTAGTTTTGTGTCCTCCCGTTACCCTGAGGAGAACTATGGGGAAAAGCCCTGACCCCATAGTTCTCCTTTAAGATAAAAGAGTAATGCATACAATGTTTCCATGGGGACAATCCAGGCTTTCTTTTGTCAATAATGACTTGCAAACAATTGCTATTTTCTATATAATCAATAGATGAAAACGATGTAAAACAATGAAAAGAAACATTTCTATTCTGACCATTGCTTAAAAAAAATAATGATTGTATTGTTTATATATATTATACATTTTATTCTATTGTTTGTCCCATTTAAAGTGACACTAAAACAACATACAAAGCACAGCAAAGTTATATGGAAATGGCAATTTATTTTATGCGACACTTATAATAATAATAATAATCGCTAAGGGGAGGAAGGAGGACATTTGGGCTGATTGGGGGTAACAAAATTTAAATAGGAAAACATTTTATTGATTTTTTTCTTGTGAGGTTCCTTTAACTGATATCAGATGCAGGTCGGAGGTCACACCTATCAGCCACCTATGAATGAAATGCAAGAAACCAAATACGTTGTTACATTGTATTCATTCCCTGACACTTGCGGACTATATGCAAGTGTCGTTTTACACCGCGGTGGCTGCAGTACGACATCCGATCCCACCACGTAATTTGCAGCGCCCTCAGGCGGCCGCCTGACTTGCCTTGCGGGAGCACCGGGCCTGCTGGTTTCCTGGTAGGAGGTTTGAGAGATTTCTGTGGGTATAATCAGTACAGAATGTTCCCTGTGGTAGAGAGAGACGTCCCCCATAGGGCAGATGTAGATTCTCACAGTGGCATCGGTGGTATTTGTTCACAAAGCCATTATTGTGATAGAATTTCTTGTACAGTATATAGATATATATATAACGCAATGTCACCTTCCTCATTGACTCCAATGCATATCACCTAAACGGTGAAATCTCACAATTTTCATCAAAATTTCTGGGTAATTAAAACTCTCTGTTAAGCTTATGCCTATGGACTCCGTCCTCCCCCCGGCCGCTGAGTCTCTCCTCACTGGCCGACGATGCGGGGAGCAGAGGGGCAGGGTTAAAGGTAACCCTGCTGCTCCGTGTATACAGTGAGAGGGGAGAGCTGCGCTCTTCCTCTCTCAGCTAGCTGGGAGAGGAGTTCCAGCACAGTGCTGTATTGTAGGTGACAGGTTCAATAAAGAGAACCGGTCACCTCCAAAGTCTATCACACAGGGGCTTGTTAGCTTGCTCCTGTGTGATAGCAAGAAAGTTAAGTAAAAAAAAAAATTATAAAAATTTAAAAAATAATAAGAAATAATGAAATAAAATAAAAAGGTGATTAAAAAGTAACAAATAATAAGAAA
>NW_017309244.1:41704-45718 GCF_000935625.1 Nanorana parkeri | reverse complement strand
GACCATTCCCAGGGCCGGTGGTGGCATAAGGGGGAACTTGAAGAGCCGCGGGAGAGAATCAGCGGTGCCAACGAAGCCGGCGCTAGAGGAAGCGAGGCGGCACCGGAGGGAGCAGAGCCGCACAAGCCGATGCCTCCTCTATAGCCCCGCCTCCTGTCACAGGCGGAGTGATACCAAATGCGCTCCGCCTGTGAGGAATCCATAGTGAAAGCTTCGCTCATTCTGGTTACCAAAATTGCTCTTCGGAAGGTACAGGCCCCCTGATCGCCCAGATCACCATATTCTTACCTTTGCCATTTTGGATTATTAACTTTGGATTGTTGTACATAAAAAAATAAAAATAAGACCTAGTGTGTTTTTTTGAACTCAAGAAAATATAAGACAGTGTCTTATTTTGGGGGAAACGCGGTCCACACACCATCAAAAGTTCACGGCCCGCCCAGGTGGGTCATGTCAGGGAAAATGTTTGGGAACCTTTGACAAGGACAAGTTTGGATGTTTGTCCAGGAATAGCCCTGTGGTCACCTGTTCTTGGAATAATAAATTCCTCCCCGAATGTCAGTGACCTAATTATAACAATAGCACTAAGACCCAATTTCATTGTTTAAAGGAGAACTATGAGGGGAGTGATTTTTCACTCCTCCTCCCAGTTCTAGCCGACCTGTGACAATGAAACTGTCACACGTCGGCTCTAAAGATCGGGAGGTGAGGGAACACATACCGGCGCTTGCTCACTTCTCGATCCTGTCCCTGCAGAGAGCCGTGACTGTCACTCACAGCTCCCTGCAGGGATTCCCCCTGATCCTCCAGCCCTGACTGGCGGAACAGACGAGGGAGGGGGCGGGTACAGCTGGCTCTGCCTCTAGATAGGACGCAGCTGGGCGGATCTCGACAGTAATGTCAGGATCCGTCTCGGCTGCGGCGTCTCAGTATACCACGAGCTGTAGCTCCCTATATACTGAGCTTTGGGTGACGGGAGGACGCTAGTTTGTGTCCTTCCGTTACCCTTAGGAGAACTATGGGGAAAAGCATTGACCCCATAGTTATCCTTTAACATAACGTCAGGTCATGATGGCCTCTGTGAATGAGTCCAAGTATCTGCTGGCGTGTCCCATGTATGTCTTATGGTATGTGTGGTGCTTGCGGTTGGAAATGGCATCTTATTATGGAACAATATTATAAGTTTCTGTTGGTTGCTGTACGGCATTAGACCGAGGCGGGAACGCTGTGCCGTGCAGGAGAGCAGCTGTCAGTCCTCTCTGTCTCTCGTCTTTGGTTTTACTCGTCTTGCGGAATAAAGTAGCCAGTGAACTTTCCGCTCAGCCGGACGGAGTCATTAATTTAATGTTCAGGAGATGTTTAATAGACGTGATAGTGGAGAACCGCTGAGTGTCACGTGCACCCACACCTGCCGGGCTGGCAGTGGGGGGCTGAATGACCTCTTGGCCAGAAGCTGGGCACACATGATGTCAGGCACAGCTGGTGGTGACTCTGCTGTGATCGATGTAGACAGGTCCTAATCTAAGCCCTGAACATGTACAGCCTGTTGTAATCATTTACATCCCTGACACCTAAACCTGAAGTACATACTAAGTGTATGTAAAAAAAGTATGAAGGGAATGTAAGACAAATGCTACCCAGGGAGGTGCCAAAAGATGGTTGACCATGGGCTGGATGCCAGGGACGTGCGGCCAGGGGAGGCAAGTGGGGTCAGAGCCTCAGCTAGTATTATGGAGGAAAAAGCTGTCGGCTTCAAGTCTGAAGCTGACAGCTTTTCCTCCATTCAGATCGGCTTCTATCAGGTTACAGAGCAGTGAACCCCCCCACCGCTGTGTCACCTGTCATGGACGGAGCGCTGTGTGACCTGTCATGGACGGAGCGCAGTGTAACCTGTCATGGTCATGTGTAATCTAACTATTGAGGCCAGAGCTGTCACAGCCTCTACTCTGTGTTAGAGGCGTGAGCTCTGTGGATGGCTTGGACCAATGGCAAAACACCCGCTGAGGCTCCTCCCTTCCTCCTTCACACTAGCTTGTGGGCTGGGTTGGGGTGGGGCTTCGGCCAGCAGGGGTGGGGCTTCGGCAGGCGGGGCGGGACGTGCTGGGGGCGGGGCTGGGGAATGCCTCACCCGGAACCAGAGGTACCGCACGTCACTGCTGGCTGCAGTATTGGGTAGGAAATAGTTTTTAATATAAAATCTTCATAAAATACTCCCTGAAATGCACACTTCAAAAACCCTTCACCAAGGTCACACATGACACTGTTATCACCAATCCCATTCTACATCCGGACCAAAGGTAACCATCTTTTTGGACCTCCCTTGATCGCATTAGTCAATACAGCAAGGTAGTAGACAATTGTGCTTTTCCAACCTTGTGGTCACAGTTTGGCGAAGGCTCGTTTCTATGTCACCATGACTGTCCCCCGTGTACAAAGCCAGCTCCTTAAAGACATAAAGATGGGCTGAAATCCATTGTATTGGATACGTTAGTGGGGTGTTGACAATACAGAAGGGTGACTTACAGGATTTGTAATATTATCAGGTAATGTAAGCAAAATTCCCGATGCAAAATACACTATATGGGCACAAGTGTGAGGCCACCTCACTAAATTATTGCAGGAGCTTCCAGGGAAGGGCGCTGTTACTGCTACAGCATAAAAAGTAGACAATTGTGCTCTTCCAACTGGTCACAGTTTGGTGAAGACCCTTTTCTGTTCCACCGTGACTGTCCCCTGTGTACAAAGCCAGCTCCATGGTGGGACCAGCTTGGTGAAGACCCTTTTCCGTTCCACCATGACTGTCTCCTGTGTACAAAGCCAGCTCCATGGTGGGACCAGCTTGGTGAAGACCCTTTTCCGTTCCACCATGACTGTCTCCTGTGTACAAAGCCAGCTCCATGGTGTGACCAGCTTGGTGAAGACCCTTTTCTGTTCCACCATGACTGTCCCCTGTGTACAAAGCCAGCTCCATAAAGACATGGTGTGACCAATACCGTTTTTTCAGTATCGAGTACAAGTACCTATACCGGAAGTCCCATTAAGGAAGCCAGGCAGCGTGTAATGACTTGCCACCCGGCTTCCCAATTAGCAGGGAAGGGGGTCTCTATGCTCACCAGGTGACGAGGGAGAATGGAGCCAGCTTTCTGTCCAATCAGGAAGCCGGGGAGCGGGTAATGACTCGCCGCCTGGCTTCCTGATTGGCCAGCATCCCGACCAATCCCAAACAGCCGGAAAGTTGGCCCCATGCTTCCTCATCACCAAGTGATGAGATAGAATGGATGCGGCTTCCCAGCTAATCAGGAAGCTGGGGAGGCGAGTCATTACCCCCAGCTTCCTGTTTGGCCGGGAAGCCAGCTCTATGCTCCCTGGTGACGAGGGAGCATGGAGCCGGCTTCCCAGCCAATCAGCAAGCCGGCTTCCCGGCCATTCAGGAATCCTGGCAGCTTGCAATGACTCCCAGCCTGGCTTCCTTATACCGGAAGTTCCGGTATCGGGTTAGGCATCGGGAGCATTTGGGCGAGTACGAGTATCCCTACTTTTCATCCAACATCAGTTCCTGACATCACACATGCTCCTTTGGCTGAATGGGGGAAATTTCTTTAGATACACCATCCATACAAATTTGTGAATGCTTACAGAGAAGAGTGGAGGTTGTCATAGCTGCCAAAGAGGGGTGAGGGGGAAACTCCATATTAATGGCCATGGTTTTGGCATGGAATGGGTGCGATGGTTAGGTGTCCACAAACCTTTGGCGATAGTTTACTTTATTGTGGAAATGAATATATTTGTCTGTGATCCTACACGCAGCCTTTTCTATATTTTCAGATATTTATTATAAAGCTGTCCATGAATACCAGTGGGCAGTCCAAGATGAAAACACAATCTGACTGCCCTCGGGCCTTGTAGTCTTCCGGGGCATCCTAAAATCTCAATATTCAGTTTAGTTGAGTGTCCATGTTTGGCACTGTTTAGTATGTGGAGGGGGGGGGGGGGGGGGTGGGTAAACACACGCGC